>NW_026623517.1:73732-84717 GCF_030028575.1 Malurus melanocephalus | reverse complement strand
AAGGCACACAGAGGAGCCCCCGCTCCGGCGGCAGCTGCTCGCCAGCACCTGCCAGCTTAGGCCCAAATCCAGGCCTCGCTCAAACCGATGCTCGTWAACTCGGCGAATTACACGGAAACCGAAATAATTTCCGCGGCCGAGGTTCCAGCAATTTGTTTAAAGGAAGTGGGGATAAAGACGTGATGTTTATGGGGGAGGAAGGAAGGTGGCRGGGTCAAAATTATTCTAGGCTAGATATCCATGCTTTAATCCTTCTTTCCAGCTTTCAGGCCCTTAGAAAGAAAACATTTTTATAGGATTTACATTTACATGATGATTACAAATAACCATCTGTCTGCTTCCACTTTTTCAATCTGGTCCATGTCCCACGAGCCCCCAGCCTGTGGTCAGAGCAGCTAAGCTGGAAGGAAGAAGTGGATGCCCGTCAGGAGGCTTTGGGATAATTGCATTCGTCTCTCCACCTCCTCCCCCCAGTGCACACCGTGAACATCTGAAATTACCGGGGACAGGAGGGAGGGAAAGAGTATCTTTGTTGCCTTTCCCAATGAATTATAATGTCTTAAAACACAGCTACATCTGTTGTGCTGACTAGAGGGTATAAAGAGATATCGAGTAAATATTAATGCGCTTCTGTAACTTGGGTCCTGGTAGTTCATCTTCCCCCTCCTGTTCAGTGCTTATCTCAGGATAATATTATTCTCATATAAAGATTTACACAGCTGTATTGGTGGCAATTTGGTCACCTGCCAYACCACAGGTAGGTCTCCCCTGACCCAAGGCACTTCCCCACAGGCATTTTCCTAAATCCTCATCTCTCCACCACAGCTCTGGCACTTCCCTCCTCTGATACATACTGATATGAACAATCGATGTGAGTTATTAAGTCAAATAACTGCCCAGATGTCATGCAGTGGACAGATTAAAGGATTATTATCCTTTAGGTAGCATATGGTGCAGGGAGGTATTTTAGATCTTGACTAATGTATGTGATCTGCTGAAATGGTCCCTGAACAAGCCAGTAGTACCTGCTGAACAGGGTGACAGGAAAAAAAAAAACCCACAAACCAAGAGGTCACAGACAACTTTGCTTGTGAAGAATAATAATACACTACACTTTGTTTAAAGATGCTGCTGCCCGACCTCTTTGTTTCAGCAACTACCTCTGTCTCATTTCGTAAAAATTGTAAGAAAAACGCACAACCTAGGCAGTAGTCTAGGAAAGACTCTCAGGGAGTTCTTGAGCTCCCTCTGCATGTGCAGAGGAAAAAGCTGCAGCCAGGGAAAAGCTGCTACCTTTAAAAGAAAAATATTATAATATACTATACATTTTTTCCTCCTGTTTTTCCCATCCTTTGCCTATCTCCTGATACTGATACTGCCTAGCAGACATGAATGCTAGCTAATTTACCATGATTCAAATAAGCTCAGTAAAATGGGCCCCCAACCCCAAGAGAATAATTTTCAGAGGTATTAGGATATTTTCAAAGAGTTTGATGTTTGATTAGTAAGATACCTAGAAATTAAAGTGATGAAGAAAGCAGCATGGAGATACCTGCAGCACAATACCAAAGGAAAATCTTCTTCCTTGCCAATTCAGCAGCTTTCTTTGACTTCATCCCTTTTTTCTCACTCCATATTTCATGTGCTTCTGAACTTAGTAATTTAACTAGTACTTACTTACAGCTCRAGGTAGCTTGCTCTTCATTCTCAGGCCTCAGTACAGACAAAAATGTGGAAAAAACCCTGACACATCCTCTAAAACGTTCAACTGTTCATATAAACAGATATAGATGTAAAAAAAAATGGATCTTATGATGAACATTAATGTCTAGACGTAAGTGTTGCTTCTAAAGACAGAATCTATTAAACAAGTTGAACAGAGAATTACAGTGTTGAGATGGGTGAACTGACACTGACAAGTAAGGAGACAGATTCCAAACAGAGTCAGTGGGAGATAACTGGCTTTTTGCCTCTCCTCTAAATTSCAGTTTGAGGTGTACCCCATCTAGCTGACTGCACAAAGGTCAGGAAAGAAGAGAGAGTTTTGCCTTTCCTATTTACAGCACACCCTGCCAGAGTCAGACTTTGAAATCTTTCTAGCCCCATRAAGGACATTGCCAGCCTATTTTCCCTTTTGCACAATTACACAGGTGATAGTTACAGCAGACTTTAGCTTATGACTTCTTTCTGTTTTTTTAAAGACTGCTATTTGGGCTGAATTAAGCATATGAAAAACAACCTGAATATACTTACTGAAAAGCTGTATCATCTCCTTGACTTTCTTGTGATTTATTGTGATCACTTGAATGGAATCTGACATCTCCGTTGTTTTTTTTCTGAAAAATTTTATGACTACTAGATAGCATGGAGAGTAGAGATTTTTCTAATTTAGAACATAACAATTTTATTTTTAAGCTTGCTGATTGAAAACAAAGTTCTATCACCTGTTTTCCTTGCAATGAATCCCCGATACCCTTCTCCCTCTTTTCAACTCCCACCTCCTTCCACAGCAAATTCTGAATGCTGCAGTTAACAGTCAGCAATCTCATTACCCATCTGCTATAAATCTTCAAAAGCATCACTGTGTTTTGACAGTCAAGAAAGGCAAAGGGAAGCAATAAGCATAACCAAGTATTCTTTATGAATGCAAATATCCTGAAGACCACATTTAAGTAATTTCAGAAATCTAAAGCTATACAACATAATATGTTGAAAAAAWTTCTCTAGGATACAGAGCAGATTTCTTTTTTCTTATTCTTAAAGCATAATCAGTCTTGATGAATGCACTGCACAGATTGCTAATGTGAACAAGAGACAGATTACTAGGAGTTTTATTTCACTGAAACTGAAAACCCGACTACTTGCTTAAAGTTCAGTGACTTTCTAGAAGAATTGATACCATAATTTTAGACAACAAACTTTTAAAAAGTGCATGGTCTGCTGTAAGTCTTCAGATTTAACAAGGATCAGACATTTAGCAGTTTAACTCAGACCTGAAGATAGCTTTCACRTGATCTTCATTTTTAATGGACTACACATTCAGAAAATCATAGGCAAGTAATTTATTTTTTTACCAACTAATGTGAATATCAGATGTGGAAGCAAGCACAGCCTAAGGAAATGCCACATTAAAATTGAAATGACACTTTTTCTGTCATTTTTTACGCCAGAATGGCTTCTATGCAGCAGGAATATGGSACTAGTTTCACCAAAAGCACCAGAGACTCTTCAAATCCCATCAACTATGCTTCCCTCCCAACAATGCAGTAGGGAGGATCAAGTTTAGGAAAAGAAGAAATCCTCTACAATGTTTCCTAGGCTGCTGTCAGAAAAGGATGGACTGAACTTTGCCTCTCCTGCAGTACAGCAATTCTCAGGTTTAGTAAGCAAAGAAAAACAAAAATAGAACCAACCAAACAAAAGGCAAAAAGACACCAAAAAAAAACCCTAAAAAACTCAATTAACCAACCAACAAGACACTCAGAGGAATTACAAATATATTAAAAAAATTCAAAAGCAATGGCATCCAAAAAACCCCAGATGTTACTGATACACAAACAAAATTCTGGTGGGATCTTTTCATCATGTGCTTCAGAAGAGCACACAMTAAACTGCTCTGTACATTATGAGTGTGTGTTTACAGCAAAGAGATTCCCCAGAAAGCACAGATTTAATGAGTAAAGTTCAGAAACTACAGTATATTAACATGCAGGTTTGCTGTTGTGAGTACTAAAGTAGCGCTGCCAGGTACCTGCAGGACTGTGCTCAACACAATGAAAGCTGCCTAGAGTTTGACACAGCACTGAGCGATTGCATTTTTTTTTTTTGTTTCCAAACTGAAGTCAGTTCTCCTACAACTGCTTTAGCAGCACCAGGCTTCCAGTTTGAGCCCAGCCAAAACACCTAAAATGTACATGTGCCCTCAGTAAAACAAAGGAATAAGAGCAGCTGAGAATCATGAAAATGAATACAAATGAATGAATATTTCTTGTATGAGAAATATAGAATGTTACATGCTTCATTTAGCCAATATAATGCAGACTGCAATCTCAGAGCTCCACTGAAGTGTGAATAGCCTCTAATAAACTTCTAGTGTACACATGCACAACACATACACAACAGCTGGGATGCTTTCCTGGCTTGGCAGGGGGCACTGCCACATTACTGCTACACTTCAGCCACATTAGGCAAAGCATCAAACAAAATAGGCTGTTTCCCCACATAGGAATCCTCTTCCATCCATTCCCCGTTTCTCCATGCCTAACCATGGCCTCTATCTGTTAATTATAAGATAAAACTCATCYATTCAATTTTTGGTGAGCAGGATTTTTTTTTTTTTTTTCCTGGTCAGGGCTTTTGTACCGATCCCTTCAGAAGCCGGGTTAGAAAATGAGATATTTTATTTGAACAGACACAGCAAGGCATGTATCCCTCAATAAACTTTTTTAACTCCATCACAGAGGGACTGTGCAGCCACACATCATCAGATATGGAGCGTGAGATGCATCCACAGCTGGTAGGCAAAACCAGTGGGAGCTGCCTGCTGCTTCTCGAATACCTCCCTTCCCATCCTGCAAACTGTCCCCGTGTCAATGGGCCGTTTTGGGGCGCTTGCCAGATGCCATTTCAACAGGCTCCATAAGCCTGGCTGGGCTCACGGGCTCTGTCCCAGAAATGGGCATGTCATGGCACACAGGCTCTGCAGCATTTCCTGCTGCAATGGACCTTCAGTCATCAACCTTCTGAAAGGCTCAACTGTTTCCACTTTTGGTAGAATCTGTCCCAGCAAATCCAGAATGRAAATTGGAATAGCATAAAATGTGCACACACGCCTGTCACAAAGGCATGTCCAGTCAGCACATCCAGACGCCCCCTCTGAAAGAATTTACCATGAAGCCCCACCTCTAAAAGTTTCTCTATCACATATGTTTGCATATTCTTTTAATTCAATATTATTTTAATACTCTTCAATAAAAACTTTTCTTCTTCCAATGTTGGGGTAATTTTTGAAGTGTTGTCATTGGATTCTTCCTTCAAAAAAGGAATTGCAAAATCTTTTGAATTTAACAATTGACCAAAAATTTCGAAGAACATATCTTCTGGATTATCTTGAAAAATGGAAAATAATTTATCTGTCACTTGTTATCGTCTCATTCTGCATAATGAATTTAAGTTTYCAGAGCTCTAAAGTACTGAAGGAACAACATTACATGCAGAACCTATATTAAAATGCTCTTAGGATGAAGTCGTTTGAATTCTGTCAACACATTACCAACTAGGAAATAGCTCACAAACATCTAGATAAAACAGTAGTTTTCTATGGTCTAAACATGGAAAGGAAGCCTCATTTTTGAGTTTTTATGCAAAGAAGAAACCAGTGTAATTTGCCTGTAACCTTTTGCACTTTTGATCTATTCAAATAGCACATAGAATCACTTCTATACAATATAAAATATAACTCTCCAATTTACTTTAAAAAGTAAAAAAGAACATAAGCGTTCACACTGCCATCATTATTATTCACTACATGATGCAAGAGGAAAGAAAAGAAAAAAAAAAAAATAAAGAAGCAGGAGCAAAGACCAACTGTAATAGCCTGAAGCAACAATTTTGAAAGGGGAGTTTGAGCACCCGGRGAGAGACCAGAACCTGGATGTCCAATTCCACCCTCCAATCACATGTGCTGTGCCTGGGACTGCAAATGACCTTCAGATGAGGGGTTACACTCAGACACACTGTTGAAAATATTGTGCATAATGTTGTGGATTGAAGTAAATGTGAAACAATATTTTTTTCTTTTCTTATTAACTAATACCACTATCCCAAAGCACTGTTTCATGTACAACAAATTTTACATAATCAAAAAATGATGAGTACAAGCAACTAGAATAATAAAATAAAATCCCTACATGCCACACATCCATCTAAACCCTTGGTGCTGAATAATCATCTGGCAATTCAGTACAAGAGAAAATCAGGGTAACTACAGATCTGCTGAGTCCTTTAAAAGAAGGGAAAACTGGCAAAGGGCACAACTGTGTGCCCCAGCCTATAGAAAAGCAGCAATCTGAGGTGACACAGCCTTAAGTTACTCAACAGCTGGAATAGCCATCCTATGAAAGGCTCACATCTCTCAGAAGGTCTGSAATAACTCTCTTAATTCCACAATTAGAATACAAAATCCATTTTACAATCTTTCCTCTTCCCTCCCTTTCAACTTCTGGTGTAACAAAGATAATATTTTCCAGCTCAGACAACATTTCATAACTAAAAGTTGAAACAGGTTTAAGTAGAAACCTCCCAACACATTTAAAGTCACTCATTTCCCTCCTTAGCATGGAGTTAAYGAGACACACAGTACCTGTGTCTGTAGTTCTCACAAACCAGGTAATTTGTGTACATTTACAGAGATACTGTCATTCTTTGACTGCATTGGAAAACCAGAGGCTATACCAACAAGATAAAATATTCAAGCACCATATGATAGACAAAGCACAATATCGAAAGAGGCAGATTAGATTATTAGACTCGACAGGATTGGATGGAGGGAATTTTTAGCCTCCACCACAGTATTCACCAGGGATAAATTTTAGGCCAAGTACTACAAACATTTCCTTCCATGCCAATTAGAAAAGAAAAAAAAGGTAACAACTCCTGTTGCCGAGGATCTTTAACCCAGATCACTCTACTGACCCAGTTCACAGCCCAGATTCATAAACAACTGAGAGAATGACAAGCTATTACAAGCAGAGGAAATAAGTGGCCAGGAGAGAATAGTACTACTTAAAGCAGATTTTCCAGCGAGAAAAATGCATTGTTAAACTATGCAGTATGCTTCCCCACATTCAGAATAAGGAATTTAGAATAAGGAATATATAAAATGCAATAGCTCATATAACCAGTGCATGCTGTGGGATTTCTCTGAGACCAGGAGAACTGGAAACGTTCTGTAGTTCACTTGTGCAGCTTCAATTAAGGCAAATTGAATTAAAATCTCCCTTGAGGAGGACCTCTGTAGCTCTACTCCTCCTTTTCTGAACAATTCCAGATGTAGGTGTAGGACATTTTCAGTTTCTGAAGAATTCCACATGCCTGGCTATGCTCACGTTCATACAAAGAGGTGAGCTTTTGAGGGAGAAAACAAGGGGCACTAAACAATGCTCAGCCAATAGCTGGTACATGTCTGATTTTACTACTTAATTCTGTTCACTGGGGCTTCCTTCCTGCCTTAGGAACAGACAGGTCTGCTGGAAACAACTTTGAAGAGATGGAAACAYTTTTGCTGCTGAACAAATGGAACTCGTACTGTGTGGCTCATATTCACACATCCAGTGGTACTTTGTTTTCTTTCTCCCATATCCAGAATTTATTCCTTGCTTAATAGTTCTTCTTTCTTTGAACACCTATTCAATCCATGGTACTAATCACACTTATTTTTTCGAATGCCACCAGTACCCTAACTCTGTTGAAAGGAATCATCCTCTCAGTGGCAGTGTGCAGGTTCACCTTAACATTTTAAAGCCCAGAGACCAGAACTGCCACTCTCCGGATGCACCTTTGGGTGTGGCTCACCCAAAGTGAGTGACACAGGAGTGACAGAACCCCTGCAGGTCAAATTGCTGGCCACAGTTCATGACTTTTCTCCTTCAAGCAGACATCTGCTAGAATGCTCTTTCCCCCACAAGAGCAGGGTTTAGGAGTTCAGCTCCATTTTACTGAAACTCATTAAAGCTTTCAACACCTGCAGAGGCTTCCCTCATTCCACTAAAAGGCTGTGACATCAATAAAATAATTTAAAATAGCAGATCACAGAGCTATCCTATGAACAAGAGACCATACTAATCAGCACAACTACACTTTGCTTAAGATTTTAATATTTGTTTTCTTGTTCTTTTCTAATCAAACATCTCAGGGCACAGACTACAACCCTCCCTCCTTTGTCAACGCTTAAACTGAAATGCCAATTTTGACAGAGTAAATTCAATGTGTAGCTGAAATTACTGAGTATGAGCACTTTAAATCCACATACTGCAGGATCTGAACATCTGAATGTACATTTGAATTTGAATGCAGGCAGTGTAGAGCTGTTACATGGGAATTTACCTGTGATTTCTGGGCATCCAGGAGCCTGGACTGCACACATTCATCACTGTTACAGCGGGCATGTCAGGAGAGCTGGCAGCTTTTAGGATTCAAATCCCTACCAGTCCTTTTTAAAATAATAAATCCAAGACATTTATTCAGAACCTGACTTCAGATCTTACTGGCAATGGTAAATCCATTAAACTTTGCTTTCACTGTTCATGATGTTTATAAAAATAGTAGGTGGAATTACAAACCAGCAATACAAAGCTTGGTATTTTTTCTCCTCAGATGTAATAATGAACTGGATAAGAACAAAGTTGACCCAGGGATTTCAACACAGAAACTTTCATTGGAAGCCTGAGCAGTAGTGTGCAAACCCATGTTTTTATGTCAATATAAAAATGGCATTTCTACRCCTATTAATAAGTATAGACCTACTGCTGAATTCATAGTTGAARTGACATCATAAAATGAGTTATATTTCTTCTTAAACTATATAATTAACTCTTAATGAACCCTTTCCTTTTTCCAGTAAATTCAATTTTGTCTAATCCTTGGGTTTATGGTAATGTTGAGCTCATTAAAATGTTACTTAAAACTCATTAAAATGCACACTGAGAGGTAACAGCTTCATTGCAGTAATATGTTGTAAAAGAAAAAAGAATGCTTTATTATCATTTAATTGTTTCCAAAACTGAATACATTTGCATAATGATGAGGTTCACAGGATATTTTCAGTAGTACTCAATAATTAAGCAGTTCAGTAATTAAAAATGCATTTTCTAAAAATAATTTTATGTTCCTGCTTACTCCCTGTTGTTTTTTGCAATTGGGAGAAGTGTTCATGTTGATACAGTTTACTGAACTAGCAACAGTGATACCTGAATTSACATTAAAAAAGATAACGCTTAAAGCCGTTGGTAAACTTCTGTTTCAAAATAATAAGGTAAAATTGCCACCAATACCTGTCACAAATCAGAYTTCCTAAGTCATATAATATTCCTCCAATCACTTTTTCAACAGCAGGGACAACCAGGAATTACGCAGGGGCCGTTAGCTGCAAAGCCTTACTCTCATTTTCATAATTTATTGATACCATACATTTGCACATGATTGAATCCCCAAGCAGAGGTTGGCTGGGCCCTGRACTTAGCCTGGGCTTGGCCAGTAATAAAWTTCTGGCCTAAAGTGTGAATCAGGAATAGAATTTGCYTATACTATAATGGTGGATATTATTATGGTTAKGTATGTGGTTCAYAGATTTATATTAAACATGGAAGTCCAAATCACATTTATTTTAACTCTCTATTGGAAGAAATCAGGAATARAATTTGCMTGCACTATAATGGTGGAYATTATTATGGTTAGATATGTATTCATAGATTTATACTAARCAATAAAGYCCAAAKCAAATTTATTTTAACTTTCTGTTGGAATAAATTGCTGTGCTGGTTTAGAAAAAATCGATGTGGTAATTCACAGTAATGACTGAAAATGCAATGACAAAACAGTGAAAAGCCAGGGATAGAAGTTACATCTCCTTAGCAACCTCAGCATTGAGAGAGTCTGGTGTCCATCATTTGCCATGTGGCATTAGGGTGGAAGATCTCTTGCCAGCTTTCCTTTTAACTCCTGAAGAAGGGTTGGTGGCAAAGTCAACACACCTTGCCAGGGTACACAGCCCAGRCTCTCAGATGGGAAAAGCAGTACTTGGAAGCCTTGAGTCATTCAAGGAACTGTCTAATGTAACACCATTTAAGATGTCTTGAAGTATTAATTTAATGCCAATCACTGTTCTTTTCTATGGCTTTCAAAGATTAATTCTACTTCTATAAAACAGATACTTTTTTTAACGTACAGATATCACAATGCACTCAATATGGATTTTTCTGACTTGTGAAAGTTGATTAGCATGCCAAAGACACAATTAAACTTAAATACAGATGCAGCAAGTTAGACATGTCAGTGTAAAGGGAACAAAAGAGGAAAGTGGTCTGTGAGCCTTCAATCTCTRTACCATTAGCAGGAAATAACAGACTAGAACAAAAATAATATRAGGAAAATAAAAGTGAAGTACTAACAAGATTTAGCAATTTCAGCAGCTGAAATTTTTGTATGTAATAAGACAACATTTCTACGGTACCAAGCCGGAATGTACAAAATGAAAACCAGTTACCTGGTCTACCATGACTTTTCTGGGTGAGTCTGGACAATTAACTGATCTCAGATCCCAGATRCAAATGAATGATCTGACTTCTTTGCCTCATTTTTTTGATTATTTAAATAGATTGGTCTCATTGATCTTTACAATTTCCTCTATGTACTTTCTATAGTTCCTCACACAATGGTCCAAATGACAATTCTATCATGCCTAACTTAATAAAATTTATAAAAATAAATCAGGGCACTTATTCAGAGAGATATTAGTAGTGGACTGAAAAYTGGTTGTTTAACACAATAAGTCAAGTCATATTTCTTAATTTTGCTTTTGATAACCTTTATAAATCTGACTCTTCTGATGGAGATGCACATTACTATTTCTACTCTCATTTATATCTAATGTTCTCAGTTGTTTCAAAAGAAAACAAATAACATGTCTTTTTACATGAGTAAACAATCTCTCATTTTATCTTTATTGCACACACTAGCAGATAAGTCATTTCTCCCAAACAATCAGCAAGATGGAAATAAATATTTCTGAAAATAAGTAACTGCCATAATAAGAATTAATGTTGAAAACTCTATACATTGTGTTCTCTTCTATTAAGCAAAAATAAGTGATATACCATAAATATAAACCAGAAGATAGATGGTACAATGAGAAAAAAAAAGTTTATATTTACTAGTTTTCCTCAGTATAAGCACTGTGTAAACTGACAAATCATCAACAAAGGTTGTTT
>NW_026623517.1:71402-73703 GCF_030028575.1 Malurus melanocephalus | reverse complement strand
TTACTAAAGCCTTGGTTTTCAGTTGCTATACATGGAGGTACAACTAGATAGCAGAAATATGTGAGTAAAACTGATATTAATGCAAGATTTATGAAATCATGGCTGCACATATCCAAACCTCAGAAGCAGAAACTCTGACAATTATGTTATGAACACAGAAGTAACAATTGTTTCAAAGCTGATATAACCATTTTAAGAAGAGGAACACAGAGAAGCCTGAGACATTTTGTTCACTGCATGCCTCTGCTGCTGGATAAAGCTGGAGTGAGATGAGATGTGCTCACCAACAGATGGAAGCTTTAGCATGAGTGATGTGCTGCTGGGAGCTCAAAGCGCTTGAAGAATTTCCACTGACCATTTCAGGTTCTTTTTTAACTTGTAGCAAGATAACTGCTAGATACAAACAGCTTTTTCTGCTACCTCATGGCATGATACGGTGGTCATTTAAAGACATCAGATATTTTCTTGTTAAAACACTGGATAATGCATTCTTCCACAGTGCTTTCCTGCTGAAGCTGTGCTRCATGTTGCTCCTTCCAAACACATGATGGCCTTTAGCTAAGGAATTTATCTCAAAAGGACAACTGACTTGTGGGTCATATAAGAAAGCGGAAGACTTGAATGAGGATTTCAAAGTTTTGTTTTCACTTTTTCTCCATATCAAGACTAAAACCATTTGAGTCACACAACCTCCAAGCTGATGAAAACCATGCAGTTACAAACACTGGAAGTCCTTCCCGTGTCTACTTGGATAGTTCCTGAAGTGGAAATACATGTCCTGACTCAGTTCAAGACTCCGATTTTCACTGTCTTTACTCAAAGCAAAACCTTGGAGTAAAGGAGACGAGAGAGGACAGAGGAGAGAGATGAGTAAGAGGAAAGCACCCTTCAAAAAAAGTCAAACGCAAACAGCAAAAAGAATCATAAACTGCTTTTTTTGCTATGCAAAACAAAATTGGTTTTACATTTCTGTTTTCCCAATATTTTCTGCAACAGTCATAAAATGAGGCTCATTGGTGAGTAACAATAATCACCCTCAGGATTTAAAATACATCTMGAAGTATGAACTGTGTTTTGAATTTTTTGATTACCACAGCTCCTGTGTACCTTAGTCTGTGTTTTAAATTTCTTTTACGAAACACCAATTCTTCCAGCTCAGGAGTTAACTGTCAGTGGTATTTAGCATCACCACTGAAAGCACGTCTGCTCAAGGCCACACACCAGTCTCACTGCTGTCCTCCCCAGCAATACCCTCTTTCACAGCTGCTGAAAATTTACACATAAACACAGGGACAATAGCAWCCCATCCTGCTTAATTCATTAAATTTCTTTATATTCCAGAACATTTAGAAACTCTCAAGTTTCTCAACCTACACAGTACTAAAATTTCTGTAAAAGGAAGAATGTCCTCAATTTGGCCCAAATCATGACTAGAGGGACTGCCTGTGATCAGAAGATGTTCTGAAAAATGACTGCCCAAGATTTCCTTTAACTTCTGAAACACTGATTTGATTTCTGTTATCTTTACCATCTGCACAGATTTCTTCTGCTGAGATTTGTACTTATTGCTGCTTTMAGTCTTCGTAAAATGGCACATCTGCCAGAGATTTTAGAGATTTTTTTAGAAATAGAGGAAAAAATTAGAAAAAGAGAAGGAATGAGAAAGGAATGAAAAAAAAAAAAAAAAAAAAAAAAGAGTGAAAGCTATTCTGCATAATTTCCCATTTCTTATTTAAAATAGTAAGAATCACCTGTTCAAGCCCCCCATTCTCCACCCCCTAAGGAGAGTTGTTAGTAAAAAGAAGCGGCCCAGCCCACCCCCTGACGTCTTTAATTGACTTCCTAGCGAGTGTTATCAAGAGCCACTGAAGCAGTGCTAATGGTGCCTGCAGATTGCTGCACCCGGCATGGCTGGCATTCCTTGGACCTTAAAAGGGCTAATGGGAGAGTGTAATCTCCACTCAGCACGGCAGCAAAGACCACGAGTGAGCTGGAAAACACAAGTAATTAGAAAGTATTCTTTCCCAGATGGAAGGGAGGTGGGAAGTGGAGATAAAGCTGGTGCCCAAGCATCTCCTATTGTGGAATTTCTAGCACACAGAGCATGATTTCAAAGAGTGAGACACATTCAGTACTGAAAGGAGTAAGTCCATCTCACCAGAAATGTGAGCTGCTGGTTTTTACCTATGACTGAACACTTCACAGAGAGCTTTACAATGGGAGTTACAGAGAGAGGGAGCTTTTAAGACTTTTTTTTTTTTTTTTTTCTATCAGCATTTCTCCAATAACCTCAGTAACTCC
>NW_026623517.1:67993-70812 GCF_030028575.1 Malurus melanocephalus | reverse complement strand
AAAAAAAAATAAAAAAAAAATAAAAAAAAAATATTGCGGACATGATGTCTCCATTCAGCTGTAGAGAAGCTGATAGCATAGAAACACACATTGATAAAGCTGGACCTCCCTGATGGGAAAACTGCCCCTGCCTTATTGGAATTGTTGGACATTGTTAATGAAATGGGGAGAATGGTGGAGATTGGGCAGATATAACTTACTTGGCTTGACAAAAGCCTGTGATAAGATACTTGACAAGAAACTATTAAGGAAAATAAATAACCACGGGTAAGAGGTAAATTCTTGTTGTGGATTAAAAATTAGCTAAGTGAGAGGAAACAAAGGGTGGTAATTAATGGCTGCTTCTCCAAGTAGAGAGAAGTTAAGAGCTGGGTACCTCAGGGATCTGAAACAGGACAGGTGTTCAATACATACAATTAATGGGTTCAACSTGGAAATACACTGAAAGTAAAAGCAAAGCAGTGAACAACTCAAAACTCTACTCCAAAGGATAAATATTGCCAAGATACAAGGATTTCAGGATCCATACAAGGATCTGTGGAATGTGAGATACAATACTGAAACAGCAGGCAACATTTAATTTTATACAAAGATGAAGGTATATGCATTTGGGAGGGTTACTGAAGGTCATCTCTGTGCTCCAAATACATTTGCAATAAGAATCTAACTGGAGATAAAGGGGTGAAAAAGTCAGGAAAGATAAAAGCAATGAACTGYGGCAGTATGACTGGCAGTCAATTTAGATTATTTCTGAACTCCAAAACAGTATTTTACAATTGACACACAAAATTTCAATTTTTTTTTATTCAAATACTTCTGCATTGTCCCAGCCTAATCACKGTACTAAAATGAGTAGAACTTTTCACAGCATTTTATTTTCAATAAATACAGTTCAACCAGCTGTGTTCATCCTTTTGTCTAGCAGTGCCAAAAGTGCCATACAATTATCAACATCTGTTAGAAGTGCTTTCCAAATTTGATTCCAAAAACATGTACTTCTGTCTCCTGCCTTGAATCCAAATATAGCAAGTATAGAAAGCAGCACAAACAAAGAATCTATCAAAAAGCAGCTGCAGTTGCAGGGCAGAGCTACAGAGACACAGTAAAACTGAGTGCGAGCCACCCCGTGTATTTACATCAGTCTAATCCAGCAGGCCCAGGCAACTCTACAGTCAAGATAAACAATGCGAGTTTTAGCACTCAGTAGCAACCCTGGAATACTTGCCAGGAATCCTGGGAGAGTTTACATCATGTTGCCACCATSAACTAATGCCTTTGTCATGCAGACATACCCAAAGAGGACAGCTGGACTGAGGCTGTTTGTTTAGAAATTAGTGTAGACAGTTAATGAAGTTAGAGTACCAAACCCGCAGAACATCCAACTGGCAGTGCTAGTAACTTTTCTGATTAACATTTCAATTTTATGGCTATTTGGAGTGAAGACCAAACTCAACCTGAGCAGATTTTTATGTACCCTTCTCCCAAAACACATTACTCTCTCCATACTACATATTTACTCATTGAAAAAGTTCACTCATTCTTTAAACCACTATAGGAATAATTCCTCAACTGCACCTCTCTATAGTCATACAAGTAATCCTGACAGTACACCTGTCCATCCAGTAATCAAAATAAGAGTTTGGAAAGCCTGAATTAGATTGGCAGCATTAATCAGATGTGGTCATGAAAAAAACGTGCTTAAAGTATCCAAGGAAGTTATATAAAAAGCAGAGCTCCTCCTAATGCAAGACTGCCAATGCTCTCCAGCTGTCACCTTAACATGGAGCACTGAAGCAAGACTCGGTTTAAAACGTAAGTAAAAATAAGAAAATTCTATTTAGTTCTTTTCCAAAAAAAAAGATTCCACTTCAGAAATAATACATCTAGTTATATATGTTTGAAATAAATGAAAATTCAGCAATTCTCCATCCATTTAAGTTATCCTAATTGCCTCTGGTACCTTAATGCTCATGTACACCCGGCCTTCCCACTGCCCCTGATGACACAACTCCATATTCCACCATGCGCTGCAGGCTAACCCTACTACTCTTCTGCCTTCTATCAAATCTGTGCACCCAAAATTCCAGTGAAGTGGGTCTCAGCCTCACCCTCCCATCCCCTTGGATCCCAGGCCAGTGCCTTCTTGCATGCAGCAAGCCCATCTGTTTTTTCCAGGAGCTCAAACTGCTCTGGCAGTGCTGTGTCATCTCCACTTGCTGTGGAGGAGGGTGGGCATGCCCAGGAAGAGGCAGCCACAGGGTCGAGATCCAGGTTTGGATCCACTTCATTCTTGCACTTCATTCATCCCCAAGGGCTCAGTGTGGGTGCTGTATTCATGCAGATACAGGGAAGAATGAGAAAGGAGAAAGAGAGAACTGGGTGACAAGAGAAGCAGAGGAGGCAAAGATAGACTCTTCAAGATGCTATGACCTTCAACCTTTCTTGGAAAGGCTGATTTAATGAACAAGTAACAGTGTGAAAGAGAAAATCGATCCTGGTTTTGTCTAGGTTCACATCTAAACACAGTGTGAACAGTATCTGCTGCCCTGGGATGATCCATTTATACAAGAATGAGGAACCAACATGTAAGTTTGTAGAGTATTTCCAATTAGCTTAATACATCACCTCCCTAGCATTTTCTTTCTTAATGTTTTAAAAAGTATTGAAATGAAATATTTAAATACATTTTCTTTTTCTTGTATGGTTTAACAAATACTGTTTTTGCAGTTTCCAATGGAGCTTAAATTAATGTTTTTTTTCTTTGTGATATTTAACTATTTCAATTGAATGAATGGCTCTGTGTATGCTATTTTTTAATT
>NW_026623517.1:61705-67938 GCF_030028575.1 Malurus melanocephalus | reverse complement strand
AAAAAAAAAAAAAAAAAAAAAAAAAAAAGTTTAATGCTTCCTCTTAACTCAGTATTGAGAAATAACTTCCATCTGCCATGGAAAAATGACAAATGTTCAAGACTGAGCCCTTGCTGTTTTGTATCTTGGCTTTTTTTTCACAAGAGCATTTGACCACAGACTCAGAARGTACAAGATTGTCTCTTGCACCTTCTGAGAAATAAATTCTTTCTCCATATTTACTATAATCATTCAAATATCATAATATCCACTTTGCCCTTGAAGAAATGTCCAGGGAAAAAGGAGTAACAGCAAATTAAAGGATAKAAACTTGCTGTAGACTTTTGCGGTGGGAAAGACCTGTTTTGATGCTTCCCAAAACTTGACATAAAGAGAAAAAAAACCCTTACTTTTGCCTTACAACAACATTTCGATTTTTTCATCTATCTGTAATGACTTATTTAGTTAAACACTTTGCTGTTAATAAATAAGTTTCTGTAGGATAAGTCAGTACTGTGAAATTAAATGTGAGAGGCATTCAGTCTCTACTACAAAGAAATCATAAAGAGTAAAGATTACTTTAAAAAAAATTTAAAGTAATAAACTCATTAATTTTAGCATTTCATTTCAAGCATCTTGCCACTACTTAAAAGATTTTAAGCCTGCCTAAAACGGTAGTCTCAGATGCTTTGTATTAAGCAGCTGAGTCAGCAATTACCATGCTCACAAAATATGACAGAACAATTGATTACTGCCTCTTTTTTTTGTGCCTTCCAGATAACTGTTTTCCTTTGAAGTCAGAGGCCAAGAGATAAAACATCTGTTATCCTCCAAAGCGCTCTTTTTAACTGGGGGTGTTCCCATGGCCAAGGAAATAGCAGTGTAATTACTATTTTGTTCCTAATAATTAGAAAATTGTTAAATAGATGATGTAAGTATAGAAAAGCCTTTTAGCATGTACAGATATGTGGAACTATATTGGATTTATTCACTTTTGTGCTCATTTTGCAGGAGTGAATGGCACTGAGCTAAACCCAATCATACATATACTGATGTGTGTTGATGTTAACRTCAGAAGGGATTGTCCAACGAAGTAAAATAATGCGCAGTGGACTAAYAACACTTTATCAGAGAAGGTACACAATTTTCCTCTTATTAAAGTGAAATAAAGTTGTACTGAAATCAGAGGAACAATCCTTTGTAAAAGGGACCCAAGTTCAAAGGAGAACACGGCACAGGAGCTTTGCGTGTGTGCTTTGTTCTGTTAGGGAGTACTGCAACAACACTCGGGGATGTTCTGCATATTAGGCCWCATGTGACATGAAGTTTTGTTCATGGAAAAAAAGTGTAATCTTCATTGCACGACAAAGCTTGAAACCCTGTCTGTTCTAGTCATCAGTACACACGAAAGGAGAGTGAGCATTAAAGACACAACAAAAGGGAAGAAGAAAAAAAAAACTCATGGTTGACTAAACACATCCAGAGAAAAATTAAAAATTCATTCTTTGCCAACTGTCACCCCACTAAGGGAGTTGAGATGTTTAAGTTTTCTCCATCTGTATAAAAGATGCACCTTGCACCCATGTCACAACTCCTGAGACACTGAGGTTGTGTGTGCATCTTATAATCAGGCCAGCCAGCCTCCCAAGAAAGTTACCTATTAAATAAATATGGATTCTCCTTCCCTCTTTCTTTCTTCCTCTCTCTTTCTTCCCCACTTCTTTCACCCTTTTCCTCATCATTCAATTCTCCCCAGAGATCGCAGGTAGGATGGAAGCAGTGTGCAAACTGCTCCCTTGGTTTCATCCCTTCACCTTCTAACTCGAACGCAGCTGCCTGGATGTGCAGACGTGTAATGGGGGCCAGGAAAACTCTGCCAGGAGCTGCTCACATCCCCACTTTGACTGTAACATCTCTGTGATCAAGACAATGGAAGAACAAGACAATCCAGGAATGGAAAATGATCAAAAGTGGGAGTGAGGAAGGTGASAACTGAGAGAACGGGCAGGTTCAGGAGCTGAGCAAGTGCATGTCCTGTATGTTCCAGTGACTCTTCTTAAACAGYAAGGCTGTGTTTGGAGAAGGGGCAAGCTACTTGTGTGGGATAAAAGACATATCAAACACACAGCAGAACCTCTGCAACTGCTAGTGCAGGGACCAGCCTTCTAACCCACAAAACTTAACTAAAGACATCATCTGGCTAACAAGACAGCTATATCAACCTTCCTTTTCCCCCCTAAATCGTAAATTTCCTTTACAGAATTTTCATTTATTAATAGCATTTTAACTTTGGACTTTTTGTGTGTACTCACTATACATCAGTAGACCTAAATTTACCATGTGTAGATCTTTGCCCACTCAGGAAAATTCGTAAAGACTTGCCATTAAAAAAAAAGTATTTGGAAACACTCTCTGTAGGAGTGAGACCTAYATCAKTAGACCTAMATTTACCATGTGTGGATCTTTACCCACTTGAGAGAATTTGTAAAGACTTACCATTAAAAATTGTTTGGAAACACTCACTGTAGGATCCTTTCAATAGAGAAGAACTGCCTTTCATCCATTTGTATTTTCTTAAAGCTCATCATTTTTTCTCACATTTTAAACACCCAAATCTTTTGCAAAATTATTATTTTTCTCCACTCCCCTTTCTCCTTCCCAGTTCTTTAATATATATGTTAAACAYTGCTGGAACTAGTATGCAAGTTAAGACATTTGATTTTTTTATCCTGTCATTGTGGTGAAAGATAATTTCATATTTCTAATCTTATTTCCTAGTTTTGGTCCTTTTTTCTAGTTTGTAATCCAGGACAKTATTTTGTCTTTTACATGAATATTTTAAAAGCCTGACACAAAATTTAAATTAAAAAAAAAAATCCCCCGACACTTAATAGTGATTAAAGAGGTAGGGCTCTCCTCAAGTTATGGCTATGTGTCATTTACAGATGCTTCTTTGGATGTTATCTTTTGTTTACTATTTAATTTGTACTGAGTTAAGGGCCACTCTTACCCAAGACTGCTCCAAAATCAGTATTACTGACAGTCACAATATCTCACATTTTCTTCTAAATACCCCAGTTGCCCTGAAATGCTGCAGGTGCACAACAGAACATACCCCAAATATCCCAGGGCACAGCAGCATTTCAGAAAGCTTTCCAAATTCTGAAACTCATCCCTTCTTTTCTTCAGCTCTCACATTAATATCCCACTTGCAGCGTGCACCTGAAATCTGTTCCTGTACGTAAACTAGAAGTGCTGGCAATATAAAGGGTGAGTCATTCTGAAACTATAATCACATCATAATTAGAATGCAGTTATCTTCTTATAACTTTAATGACACTCATACCAGTCAACTTCCACGTAATATTTAAGTAMTGTATATACTGAACAGGTAAAAGTTTAATCCATATTTGAATCAGTAACATATCCAAGGTGGCAGGCATAAAATAGCCACTGTTTTTCTTCCATTTTCATTATATGCGGTGGGAAAATTGGCWTATAAAAGTTTCCACTGAAAATAAGCTCTTTAATTTAAAGTACTCCTTCGAGATTTGCTGTTTAAACTATCTGTTTTGCATCCACAAGGAGGAGTTGAAGAGGGAAATTCAGAATTGCAACAAACCACTGCTTAGACGATAACACTTTGGCAGACAGGCCCCTCCAGATTTTGTGTTTCTCTAAGATATGAACAGATTGATTAGACACTGTAGAAGACTTTCATAGCATGATGTTAAAGAAGAAAAAATGGAAAAGATTGTAAGAAAGCTTAGCAAAAATGTTGAAAATATTGAAAAAGGAGTGATTTTCCTCAATTAGAAAATAAAAGTAACCCTCCCACATTTCTCCTAGCCAAGAAAAATAAACTAAATTTTTTTWAAAAAAATATTGATCAGAAGAGAAACAAGAAGACAGAGCAGTTATAGAAAGCCTCCCTTGTGCTGGGATTGGTGTTGGAAGAACTGAGTTACATGAGGACAAACAAATCAGAATAACCACCTTTGACAAACTTCTAGGAGAATATTTGTCATGACAATCCATAGCTACTTCAAAGGAATAAGCACTCCAGGTGGACACTGACATCCCATGGAGTCTTTAAGACAAGAAGAGAATGAATGGAGGAAAAATGGATGCGGAGGAACAAAGCCAGCCCAAACACATCCAGAGATTCCCACAGCAGTGTCCTCACTGAGCAGAGAAGGAATCGATCCCTCTGCTCTTTACATTGGAAACATAAGCCAAATTTTATATTCCTGAGTGCCCCTAATAAACATTGGGAATTCTTTTGTTTGGATGGTTATGAAACAGCCACCTCTACAGCAGGTAAAATGAAGAGGAGGAGGAGGAGAAGAGGAAGGACTGATTGAAAAAAAAGTTTCCTGTGCTTAACTGGGAAATCTGCTTAAACGGGATGTCTCCCAGGGAACTAATTTAAACCCGATGATACTTAATAGCTATGATTGGTGCTTAGTAAGTAGGGTAATTATGTTTAATGGGGACGCCTTAAGGCAATTGAGTGGCACTTAAGTCTTTTGTATGTCTCAATCTCATGGTACTTCTATCCATTTTCTCCTCCATAACAGCTATAAATGTAGAAGGAATATATACACCACCACCTGTTCCTCTGGGGTTGTCCCTTCTGTGCTAAATGCAGGGTCAACCACACCAGGCAAATATTTGTTGCCTCCTCTGCTCCTATCACTGCATGAGCGACAGTACCTAGCCAAAATATTGGCTTTTCTTATCATTAGAGACTTATCTAATAACATGATGCTTCACACTGCCTCACTGTAGCTAATGGAAGTTTTCCAGAAATGGAATCAGATTCAAGCTGAGTTCAGCTSAACCCCTTGCAGCAATGCTGTGCTCTGCAGCAGGACTTCCCTTCAGCAAAATGGAACAGGAATATTTTACATTTCTTTCAGAAATTCTTCAGAAATGTAATAAGGATGTGAAATTTGTGGACATTTTTCTCCTGGATTTAAATTAACTGTAGCTCTTGCTTTATTATATGAGGTGGTCTTTAAGACATTATGTGGAATGTTGCATTTCTTCTAATACATAATCTATGACTATGCATGTAAAAATAAAAATATGGAGGGGGAAAAAGCTACTTAAACCAGGGCTTATATCAAGGGGGAAAAAAGCCACAGGTTGCCCATAAATAAGTTTATATTATAGACGAGAAAGCCCCTTACTATTACAGCTACCAGATCTTCAAATGACTTCTTAACAAGCATAGTGGAGGCATAAAAGAGATTTTCAGATGGAGCTCATTTAATAACTTTGTGAAAGAAATGATATAATGTCATGCCCAGAACAGCTGGAGGATAGATTTATTGATCCAGAACATGGGTCTCGATCCTATTTTCCTAAAACCATTTTCAATACAAGGGTGAAGACATCAGACAAAGCAAAATAAACCATCATCAATTCCACTTAGTGACACCACTGTCTCAAGGAACCCAAGAGCATCTTTTTATTACTAAATTATTTCTAGATTACCAGCAGTCTTACTCTTCTTGTCCAACAGACTACATAGTTGGGGGAATACAAAAACTCACCATTTTTTTCACAGCAATAACTTGATATAAAGAAACAGAAATATTGCAAGCCAAGCATATGGATGCTGTATTAAACACTTGCAACCACAGGGTATAAGCATTTGAAATTCAATGCAACCAAAAAAAAAAAAAAAGTTGCAAAGCTGTTAGTGTTAAAATGTACCAGCAAATTGGGTTTGTGAGGCTTCTCACTGAGCTGTGATAGACATGTCATTAAACCACAATTTTAATAAAAATTACAGACCTACCATTAAAGCAAATTAAAAAAAATACTCACAAGTTTTACAATTTTCAATATACCTTTGCCAGATGGATAAAATASCCAATTTTCTGCTCCTAACCTGAACTGCAGAAAGGTCAGTTCCCAACTGGAGGGTAAAATACCCTTTATAATTCCCTTCACAGACGATACCTTGAGCCCACATAGCCAAACCTCCTAGTCAGTACATTATTTTTCCTATCGTATGTATTTCAGTAATTATAAAATATGYCTATTCCTTATCAAATTTGTCTCTCTAAACCACTTATCAGTAAGAGCCTACAGACATCATCTGTTATTGTATTCAGTTCTCATTGATTAAACCACTCCTAAGGGTTGGACTTTATAAGGAGATCCCAGCTTCCCATGCTGTCATTCTTCAGAATCAAACATCCTTCTGGCAAAGTTACTATGCTTTTAAAGAATAATTTCAC
>NW_026623517.1:36077-61694 GCF_030028575.1 Malurus melanocephalus | reverse complement strand
GTATTTCTGAAATAATAAAACATAAACATTATGTGAGTGGCAGAGCCATCCCCAGAGCCTAAGCCCACCCTCCTGCTTGCCTYCTCTACTGTTTTACTCCAATATGCTTTAAATACACCAAGCAGTCTGACACCTCAGCTTTAAGTCACGTTCAAAAATGTTTTCCTTACAAGCAGTGCCATTATTTCAAAAKAAATAATGAGTAAAACACAATTTAACATGGTGGTTCTGTCGAGTGCTGAGTTCAAATCAAAGTTCAGAATGCTAAAGAATAGATATACTTGAATAATTTCTTATAAGGACATCTGTATGATAATTTTATACTTTACTGTTACACCCTTCTTTTCCTTGCTTATAAAACTTTTGGGTCACAGTTTAGGTTAAAAAAAAAATTAAAACTTATTGTGTCTGTGCTTGGGGTTTATGTGGTTTCTTTTTTTTTTTTTTTAAGTTTGCATGCACAGTTCATCAGTAATGACTCCACAACAAACAAAAGTAGCAGTTGCTTGGAGCAGATAGTGCAGAGGAAAATGTTACCAGACAGATAACATTTGGTTGGTATTATCTGTCAATTTGGTTGCTGTTTCCACCATCCTCCGTTGTTGCAAAAGCATCACCTCTCCAGAAGAAAGGAAAAGCAAATCTTAGAGCTACCAAGAAGCGTCTATGAGTTTAAAAAAAATGGTGTGCCCTCAGAAAAGTTAAAAGCATGCTGAAAACATTGCTGATACCTATAAATATACACAAAATAGCCAATGAAGATGCCTTCTTTATTATATAATAAATATGTTAAAYATAATTTTGGGGAAGAGTTCTGTATATAAACACTGTCTGTATCCTCCTCTAATGTGCTTTATGCTGTGCTAATCTATGAGAGGGAAGGGACTAGAAAAGAAAAGCATTCACAAAATTTGGTGGAACTCTTTCCTTCACTTAAGTCAGAGGTAAATCACATTATATTGACTGACTCTCAGCACCACTGTGAGCTATGGATAGTCAACAAGTAAGTCACAGTTTCTGCTGAGGGACATTTTAATTCCTTTAGAAGACAAACTAGCTTGTAAATGCCCCAGTATCTGASTCCTTTCCTGACAAATATCCCCCATAATATAAACTACAACATGGGTAAAAATGTACCATAAATAGATAAAATAGAACTACCATCTACTAAAGCTCTTTCCGCACCATTTCTTTCAAAACAAAGAGGAATGCTACRGCACAAGGAACCAATACTCAAAAGATAAAGAAAGGTACTCAATTTTACTGAACAGTGTTATGTATACTCTTATTTGTAACTTTTCTGGCACTTTCAGCTACACTGCAGTCAAATGGTGAATGAACAAAACGCAATACAAACATCATTCCTAAGCATCCAAAGCCAAAAAGKATGTGAGAAGCTCCCACAAACAAGGACAACAACAATCTTTAGAGCATACATAGAAGGGCCCCACTAATGGACTGGTCTCTAGTGACAACAGTAAAGAACCTCACACACTTGGTTTTGTTAAATGGCTGCACTGCCTACTAAAAATCCAACCAAATTGAGAGAACCAGCTCCAAACCAGACACAATTTAAACAGCCTTGTTCGTTAACGTGGAAAATCTACCATCATTGCAGTGAATACAGCTTTGTGCACAAAGACTTAATACAGCCTGAAAAAATACCAGTGTGATCCAAGAAAGTAAATGACATCTGACTGGCTTGTTTACACATCCTCATTTCCCCAAACCATTTTGCTTCATTTACTAGACTTTGTCACTATGTGAGTGTTTGGGGGATTTCAAATGGACTCATTCTGTTCTAACAGATGTCAAAGAAGAGGTACATTGGTTTTAATACCTATTTGGGGACATATGGGAATAGGTTTTTCCCTGTATAAAAAGTCCACAGCAGTCATCCAGCAAGATMTGTTTCCATTCTTTCCTGTATTTATATCCTCCTAAATTTTAGCAGAGTTATTGAATCTGTTGTTTACTAAAGCACTGCTGCTCATGTATTATTTTCTGAAAGCACTTCATTGTGGCAGTATCAGTCAGATTGCAAGAGTGAAACTGCCACAACTTTATAGCCACCACAACTCTGGACAGACAAAGCCATTTGTCAACAGCAGCCACTTCTTTTTCTGAAGTGAAACACATTAAAGACAAAAGTGAAACTCATATGCACATGTGTAAAATGTCTTCACACCTCAAACGTTAAAAAAGCTCAGCTACAAATGAAAGTCATTGTTATAATTAACCAAAAAGTTAAAATTTTTAAAAAGTAGGAACTATTATGGCTTTTTTTAGGGCAAATTCTTAAATGAATTAGTAAGTAACATATTCCACTACTACAGAAACACATTATACTTTGTGTGCATTACATATTCTTAAGAGGCTCTCACCTGAATTTTTTTCCCCAAGAAATGTGGAAACTGCTTACATTTCCAGGCCATATAGTAAAATTTCCCTTAGATGTAAGGATAAGAAAAAAATCACAATAAATTTTATAAGCACATAGAGAGCATGTACGAGATGAATTTGTCTCCAGTTTAGACTATTACCTATATATATTATATATTACTTCCTCCCTGACAGCCCTTTACAAGAGAAAGCATAAGCCATGAAAATATGCAGTCTTCCAGTTGTGTCACCACTTTTTTTTTGTTGGTTTTTGTGATTTTTTGGGTTTTTTTTTTTTTTTTTTTTTTTTTTTTTTTTTTTTTTTTTTTTTTTTTTTTTTTTTTTTTTTGGTCTTCCCAAGAGATTCTTCAGCACATAATAGTGCTGAAAAATAGCTAGTGGCCTACTCTCAGACACAGGCACACACACAAAATCAATACAGATTTTTCTCACAATTAGCAAATAATTCAGTGATCTGTTTYTGGTTTTCAGAAAGAAAGACTATGATACCTTTCAGTTCAGGGAAAGGTCCCTTAGACCTACTTCAATAAAAAAACTTATCTCACCAACTTCACAAATTCAAGACACACCTCCAAAAAAAGATAACACTTTGGGATAACTGAGATACAGACCTGCTTATGCTAAGACATACTCAGAAATTCTATAACCTACATAGATGTGATACTCTTGGGATTATATCCTCTTTTTTTCTTTGTTGTCATTCAAAAACTGCCCTGATCCTGCAGATTGTATCTATTCCTTGATAGTGTAATATCCAGAATAAAGTAGTAATGCCCAGCTGGTGAAGGAAACCTGTGGCCTTCAGCAAGCCTTTAACTGGAGCAGTATCTTCTGCTTTGTTCACTGGGCCATTAGGTCTTACTTGCACTCATTAAATCTTTCCATAGTTTCAATGGCAGCATGCAGAAGTAAAAAGGAACAAGACTGGATGTGAGAAATCATCTTCAGCTGCTTGGCATGTAAGATCACCCAAAAAGCAAATGATGTGGGGTTCTTCTTAATGTGAGGATGAAAACAGCAATTGCTGAGCAGTGTCCTTGGCAAGAGCAGATCAGCTATGGAGAGAATTTAAGGTGATTAGGAATTCAGTATCCTGCAGAAGGGAACAGGACACTGTGTTCCYTTAAAACCTCTTTTAACCAAGCTGTAAAGTTCTAAACATCATTATGGAGCTGCAGTGGGGAGGAGGAGGAGGAAGGTCAAATTGCAGSCCATACTTCTTTCTTTGTAATGTTGCCTGAGAATTATGGCACTGGCATAAAATGCTACATTTCCTTTGAACGTTACCATTTCATCTTCAGAATGCGTTATGCGGCTCATATTTGTACTCCACTTCTCATTTCTTTTATAACAAATTATTCTGTGCCTTTTTATGATCTTGTAGGAAGTCAAGGTTGAATCAAAGCCATTGTGACTGCCAAAGTGCATGTATAAAATTATACCACTAAGTGTTAACCTTGCTTTGTAGGTTCACTTACACTTTTCAATTAAAAGCTATCTTTAGTATTGAAGCAAAGTACTTTATAGTTTTTCAGTTAAAAGTCACCTTTAGTATTTAGGCAAAACCACTTTTAATGGTAATTCACACCTCCATTCTCAAAAAACTCTCCTGCCTAAAATGGCTGCATAATGACCTTGGTCCATTTAAAGTTTGAAAAGAATTAGTAACTGACACTTTGCTTGTATTTACTTAGCCCATTTGGTAAATGTGGGAAAAGGTAAAAATCAATACATTAAAAAAGCTCTCCCATCTCCCCAAGGAAATTATATAAATGTTGTACATGTGGACATGTGTGCATGTGTGTGATTGTACACCTGGCTGTTCCTATATATTTTTAAATCCAAATTCAGTAACTACATGGTATTAATTTTTTCTCTCTCCAAATGCCAGTTAACCCATCAGGGGCTGCCTATTTTTTCATATGAAGGCTGAAATCACATGTTAATTGATATATCTACATCTGCAAAATAAATTCCCTCTTAACTATTTAAAAAATACCCAACCAACCAAAGAAAAAACAACTGCTGAAATTGGAACCACAAATGGTGGTGCTCCTGCTTTGTTCTGAAGCCTCAAACAAGGAGGATAAACGAACTTCTCCACTATAAACCTTGAAAAGCTTGGCCATAAACAGGGAAAACTCTACACACCTGTATACCCCAAAGATTTATGCACATGTTTAACTATATCCATTGTCAGTAATCCACTGAAGTCAATAGGAATACTCACAGTGCATAAAGCTACGTACACATCAGACTGATATTCCAATAGTTATTTTTGCAGGAGTAATACCCTGAGGATCTGACTGTCCAGCTGTTTAGCTGGGTCTCAATGACTTCTCTAGAGAATAGTTACCAGTCACAACTCTCTTCCATGGCTAAACCACTGGCCTGCCTCTTACTTTTCACCATAAAATACTTCCATTGATGTACTGTTTTGTTTCAATTAAATTAACACCCTGAATTGTTCCTTGAAAGAGCTCACCAGCAAGCCTCAGCACACAGAAAYGAGCAACACTGGATGATGGAGAAGAGAAAGAGTGGAAATGATGAGGTAGGAAAACAAGATACTGTGTGTCTAATACAATGCGGGGAGGTTTTCATTTACAGTGTAATAGGGATGGCATTAAGACTAAATCACCAGAGTGTCAGAATGTGCATAGTGATGATAAAAGATTATGTGCTTTATACATGACTGATGATGACACATTTAGAAAATATCTGGAAGGGAAAAGACAAAGTGATGTCTCATGAAACTTATGAAACTGCAGCATYTACGTGTCACCCTCAAATTAGTGCACAACAGGAAAAAAATGACCCCTTCAGTATCAATGCCCCCAGCTCTTCTGTTACAATGGCCTTGACAAGAAACCCATTTATTTTCTCCAGAGAAATTGTTCCGAGGTGGTTGTTAGGCACAGCGGAGGCTTGACTCCTTAGACCTGGGCTGGATTAGACATCCCAGATGAGATAAAACAGAAAACATAAAAAATGTGTGTTTGTCTTACACCTCAGAAAGGTTATGTATCTTCTCTGGGAAAGGTGCTCTTAATTTAATTTGCATTGTAGGGATTTTGAATCACAAGACCTCAACAGAACTGAGAAATAACACCAAGATTGATAACATTCTCTTAATACTGTTGTGGGAGTCTCTCATAGGAAGGGCAAATTAATTAAAAAGTTATAAAAAAMCAAACATTTTAATACAAGGCACAGCATATAGTAATTATTCATGAAGAAATAAGCTTTCAACTTTATCTTGGAAAGCATAATTTGGAAAAGATTCRCCTACTTCGACAGTTGTTTTTAAAGTTTTTCTTCATTAAATAGGTAAATAAAGAGACATTCTTTAAACAAACTCATTTTGCATCACACACATTTATTTCACTTACAACTCAGTAATTAACTTGTAATAGTAGCTTCTTTTAAATGTAACTTTTTGATACATAAAATTGTATAGACTAGGAGTTTAGAGAACAGGAGTCTAGATGTAATTCCCTAACTACATACTCATAACATGTCCAAATAAAAGTTTGAATACTTTGCACTGTTAACTGGCAGTTTTTAAACTCACCAAGCTAAGGGAGCTGTAGCAGCTTACTTTGAGGYGAGAAGCTGTGAAAACCTTTTATCAAGAATGTTATTTTCCCTTATGCAAGATAATAATCCAGATCTGTAGGTAAAAATGTAATATTGTATGAGTAGCCTGTCTGCTGCAGATGCTTTTTAGACTGGTACAAAATGAAGTGCAAAGTCTAATCGCTCTCTTTGCCTGGAAATCCACTGTACTGGCCAAATACACTGCATTGACTGCGTGGCTCCCACTGAAGTTGCACAATTTAATTTGTGCCAACAGACTTGCAGCTGAGAGACTTGAGCAGCAGTTCTAGAGTCTCTCGGCAGCAGGTGAAAAGGCCAATTCCTGCATCAGTCGCCTTTCCCAAGACACCTGTGACACTCCAAAGCCCTTTATCACATTCTGCCATCTAACAGAGTCAGCTGCTTCGGGAGGCTGATAAAGTTCCGAGRCAGTTACAGCGATAAGAACAGCTCCGTCTGCTGAAACTCGAGAAAGTAAGTTAATTGCTTGTTAATGATTTACAAGGTTTGGCTAATTTGTCATTATTAAAGTAAATGGTTCTCAGCCAGCTGTAGAGTGTGTAAGGTATTCCTCTTCATTTACACTTAACGAATGAACCATTCCTAAATGTCTTTTTCTACCCAAACCACTTGACAACATTCCCTGAGGGAGTAACAGCAACAGCCAGGGTAAAGCCACGAGAAACTGGCGGGGCTTTTTCTTGTAGCATTTATCGTATAAGCTGATAAATTTCATCAGGATWATACGAGGGCTTGGGAATTTGCTTACAAATTTACAGTTTCAGAAGGACATTGTTCCGAGTAACTGGTTCCACATTGTCAAATTTCCATCCTTTAAAAACAATTAATTCTGCAGATTTCTGCGCAGAGACTTGACTCCTCCTCTCCCTCTTTAGCACAGTGTAACTCTCTTCAGTCTGGCATTAACTCTCAAAAAGTAAACTCAGTCTTATGAAAATTTTTCTACCTCTGTGAAGTTATGAGAATCAGAGAGCAAAAAGGCCAGTAGTCAACACACACTGTGACTAAAACTGAACACACAAGCCTCATTTCCATGAGAAACAAGGATCAAAACACTCACCTAATATTTGTACTTTTTTAAAATACATTAATCAACGATGAAAAGATATTAAATGCAAAAATGACATSAACTTCAGTAAGAACATTACCTCATTTTAGGTACAAAGACACACATTTAGTAATTCTAAAGATTATCAAGCTGAATGTATCTGTAATGTTAATATTTATCAATAAGAAAGCACTCCTAGCAAAGGCTATGAAATTCCTTGGAAATACGTTCTTTTTCCTGAAGCCAGCATGAGTTAGCTTTGGTCCACTCACACTTTCCACATGAAAGTAACTGCTTAGGGAAATATGGTATTTGAATTCAAGATCTCAAAAACTCTCAGAAACCTTCACAGGTGCACAGAAGTTCAAGACCTACAGAAACATCAGTGTGGCACGAGGCTCAAAGCTGTGTCRGAGCGTGTCACCAGGTCATGTTCAKCCAACATTTATCACTTCRCACCTCCAGAGCACATTCACAGCAAAGTCAAGCCCTTTTTCTTTTTCTTTTACAGTCTTAGAAATATTGCTATGAATCTTAAMGGCAGAAACTCCAGAACTGCTTTCACCTCACRGGAAGGGATACAAGTTTTATTTTAAATAGATGTCTATTATATTAGCATGGGATAGATTAGATTTCTTGAGTCAAAAACATATTAAAAATGCAGCACTCCTATTTTTGTGCAATTTAGTAAACTTTTTTATCTCAGTGGATTAAAACCTGAAAGTAATCAAGTCTCCCTGTGAAGTGAGTGAGACCATGAACTCCTGAAAGACTGATTTTTAGGAGGGTCAGCACCTTGCAACGTGGAATTTAGTTAATATTGTCCTTCATGATTGCAACAAAATGAAAGAGGAAATTACAAATGGAAACACAGAAATTTTGACTGTGAGGTTCTAAATTAAAACCTTCGTAATTTTTATGAAAACTTGCTAGTAACTTGAAATACTGAACACCTAATGTGCCACAGTTTCATTAATCATTTAACTCAGTATGTATAAATCCAAACCCCTGGGGAGACAGATTTTGAAATKATCATTTCAGACAGTATGTACCTCTAATGAATGCATTATTTGGGATATTTCCAACATGGTTAATAAGKTAAGGTTCATAAAAGAGAAAAATGAATGGGTATTTCTAGCCTACCTTATATGCTTGGACAAATTGTGATGAACACCATGCATGACAAAGGATTAATCATACAAAAAAATGAAATTCTCTGTTTATTCCAAAGGCAAATAGAGTGCATCAGTAAAACAAAGAACCACACCTGACATTTCACAGGCAGCGAACTTCAAAACTGATAGTCAAAGCAGTGATTTCAACAACCTGTTTCCTTTTCTGAAAACTTTGCAGGATTTTCAAAGAATGAAAACTGATTCTCCAAGTATAACTAGGCTGAAAAAATCAAAACAAAACCATGGTCTCTTTGAAGAACTGCCCTATTGGTTCCATACCTATTCCTTTAAGGCAGAGGTAGAACACATTCTAGCAACAGGATTTCTTTCCAGAAATATGTGCATTATATTAAGCAATTTTKAATTCAGATAGATTATCACTGCTGTTAACTAGCATATCCCAARAAGTATTTTCCATTAAAACTTAAACATTCTCTTTACACTGTCTTGCCACACCAATCTGACCGCCTTAAAGACCTGAAGTCCCCAGGGTATTCTATTCTGAATAATTCATATTATGAACAGTATGATTTTTAAAAACAGTTGTACTAAATGCTGGTGTAGAACATATTCTGTAAGAAGTGTCTTGTCCCAAAAGGCAGAGAAGWGGGATTGAGATAAAAGATTCAGATATTGTTTCCCTTGCTGCAAAGCCACTCGGAACCAAACCAGCTTATAYGCTTTGGAGAGATACAGTGACTGTGCATCTATAAACTGTGCTAAATCCGATTTCTTAGAGGGGAGGCGAATGTGGTGAATTGTTCCTCTCTGATTATGTTAGAAGGACATGTATCCTCAACCTTTCATCACCCAATGTTTGACAATTAGCTACAAAATATGATAAAACCTGAGGAAATCTTAGCAGTGATTAAAAAAAAAAAAACATGGATTAGAAGGCTCTGGAAGCAATTTTTTTTTGAATGACACCTATTCAGCAGCTATTAAAACAAGGCAATGGCGCAGATTAAACATTTATTTTTTTTAGATTAAGCCCTAAATTATAATACTTGTGTCCCMCTCATCGCAGAAGTTACATTTCTAAAGCAGAATGAGGAAGGATTTAGAAGGCATGAAATCTGTAAGGGATTAATCATGTTATAGTAGTGTTTYTCCTTATTTAAAATATAAAGCCCTGCATCTCAGAGGACATGGAGGACACAAGAAATCCGTGAATGAATAATACACTGTGGTACAAGTACACTTCAGGGCTGTTGTCAAATTAAACCAGAACATACCTACTTACTTCTTCAGTATGGAAAGCTGAAATGTAATAGAATTAGAATCTCYGTGCACTGCAAGACAGAAATTACAACCATCGAAATGAGGGGCTGAAGTTTTTAAGGGATTAAGAATTTCTGAATATTTGAATTTTAAAACATTCTATTATGCTGGACAAAGACCAACACCTCTCAGAAGTGTAGCTTTTTTTTTTACAAACATGCAGAGCTGTAAGCAGTTTATTATTTCAATCTTGCAGGACTTTTTGCAATCAGCAAGTTACTGARCAGACACTAAATCCCCCTAAAATCTCTAAAGAGAGAGGAGCTAAAGCTAATTGTAAAATAGACTTTGTTATTCCTCTCTGACATGAGAAAACCTGTTACTGGTRGATTCCTTTACAAATGCCAATCAGGTCTACTTTATGATATGTTCATTTCATTGTCTCCAATAATCTGGGACACCCTGTTCTTTTGCTGACCTTTGATGACCCTGTCTCATTCTTCTGGTCTATACCACACATGGACATTGATCTGTAGACAAAGCACTGTCAGATGGAATCAATACATCATTCCTTCAGCAACAAGACTGGCTTTTGCTCAGTTTACTTTCATTTTTTTAACAGATCAATAGTGCTAAACTGATGTATTGTAAATTGGGGTGTAATTAGTACCTGTCTGCAGGCCTGCTAACAAGCTGCTAAAATATTGTGCAGACTTTTTTAGTTAAACTGAACAGTTCAAACTCTCTTCAACTGTGAATRGGTGACTATTTTAAAGAAATCCCTAAAAACCAAGCCCCCAATGCTTACATACAAAGTTTTCACCCCTGTATTGATAATGAAAAGACACATTGATTAAAATGGAACACATAATAAAATTCAATCATCAAACCTGAATATCACCAGTAAAAAGCTAAAACTCTCRCTTCTATTTAGGATAATTTTCAGTAACAATTTTATGCTAAGATTTAATTTTATTGTTAAGACTACATAATACTCTTAAGTTTCTGACATCACCACTTAGCAGTTATAAATCAGGTATGTTTGATACCATCCAGTGCAAAATTTTAATTGCAATACACTAATTCTAACTTGGTCGAAATAAACTTAAGATGATCTACCACTACAGACATTTATAGCAAAGCAGATTTGCTAAAATCTGTATCACTACATCAGGGACATAGAAGATGCAGAGCAATAGTCGTGTGTTTTTGAAAAAGAACAACAGAAAAGCAGCAAAATCTAAGTTCTYTTTCTGGCCTATCACTTTACAGATCAAGTTCCTCACTGAAAAAGCGGRAACTCTGCAGAACCACAAACCCTTTGCCCCTCACTCATCATGTGCAACAGCTCTCAGTTATGAGTGTTGTGTTCAAAACCTTTTTACCTGTTGATGGAGATTATTGTTTGTGAACTTTTATTCAGGAAAAACCTGATTTCARCGAGACAGACACATCCCATATTATTCTCCATTGCTTCTTCTCTTCCACCCTGGCTTGCCTCTTTGTATTTCCCTCTCTCACTGGCATCCTGCTCCTGTGCTTACCCAAGAACATCCTTTCAACACCCCCTGAGACTTCTCACTTCCTTACCTCTGACTGTGTTATTCCTCCACACTATTCTTTTGTGGGTGCCTTTAAAAGTCCATGGAATTGCTCCCTGGAAATTGGTCTGAGGAAGCAAACTCAAAATACTTTATGAAGAGAAATCAGRCTCAGCAGCACTACAGGAACAGACTCAAACCAACCTGTTCAGTTTCCAGAAGAAGATGTGCACGACACCACCACTCACTGCTAAAATTCCCAAGCAAACTCATCTGTTTTGGTTTAGTATGAGTGCACAGCTGATACAAGAGATGCTGTAAATGGATTGTTGGTCCTTTTCTATCACCCATCATTATGAATTCCTCTCCCAGTATCACATTGATTCAGGTGCCAAGCCCACAATGTTTACTGAGGTCTAGGAAAGGCCGGATAAGAAGCACAAGGAATGTAGTAAAATCTGTAATTACGGAGTCCTGTAATTACGTCAGACTCTCCACTCAAACTGAAAGCGTAACTCTTCAACAACTGCTGAGGAAGGAAAAAAAAAAAGTAAGGTTGTGTCTGAAAGCTGCCTGAATAGAGAGGACAAAAGTCCTTCAGAAAAAAAGAAAAAAAAAATCATAAGTAGAGCAGTAACTCCACTTCTTTTTCTCTAAATAAAACATAAATTGAACAATGCAAAGGCTGCCTCTTTCCCTCAGATAATGGGTATAATTGAGAGAGCTGAGCACCAATTTTTCATTTAGATTCAACTTCACAAACTGCAAGTGACCAACATTGCACTTCACGAGCATTCCTCGGCGGGCAAGGAGGCATGTGCCCGCGCTGCCCACGCTGGGACAGGGATRCTGGGTCCTTGCAGGGAGTGACAGATGTCTGAAGGTGAGCGGGCAGGGCGGCAGGTCCTGCTGTGCCCGTGCTGCTCGGGATGGCATCTGCTTTTCTCACACAGATGGCCAGGGCCAGCAGCTCTGGGAGCAGCAGAGCTGAGAATCGCCGTCCCTGCATGAGGCCTTGGGGCTGTGGCCGTGCCCACACCTGGACATTCCCAGGATCAGCTCCAGAACCAGGAGCAGCAGCAGCTCTGGAGGMAGCAAGGAGCCAGGACAGCGCTCTTACCCCTAAACTCTGCTGAGCTCGAAATTTAACGCAACTTGTTAACCCCACCTATTCTTTATSAAAAGGGTTCTTTCTCCCGATGCTCCTGGAGCTCTCACCCCGGGGGTGGAAGATACGCAAACTCTGCTGCTGCAGGAGCTGCAGGATTTTGGTTTGGGGCTGTTCGCCCCTGTGAGATTTTGTGGGGCACAAGACTGTGCAGATTCCCTGCCATTTCAAAGGATCTTGGCGGTGCAAGTCCATTGGGGATAAAGCAATGGACTCTCTTAGGGAGAGGAAGGAAAAGATCAGCAGAACCAGTGAAGTATATCTGAGTATATCATTCTACCAACAATCTGAAAATTTGGAGTATCYTGCCAAGTCTTTTTCAATCTGGAACCTTATAAATCTGACATTACCTTTATTTGTTTCAATGTATTCCTAGGTCTAAAAATTATTAATTAAAAAAAAAAAAAACCTCTTCTACAGTGCGATTAAAATATATGCTATTTCCAAATTTTATTTTTGTTTTGTTTTTCACAGCATTAGCAAAAATAACACATTTCACAGTTCCTCTTCTTTTGGTGATAGGCAGTCTATCACTGCAACAATAGATCAAATATAGACAACCTGCTTTTTTTCATTCAGTGTTATCCTTTGAAAGTTCCATGCATCAGTGGAAATGACACCATTGGTTATATCTCTAATCTTTTCMTCGTGGGAAGACAAAAAAACAAAACAAACCAAAATGAGATAAAACAACAACCTTATGCATCTGTGCATAAAAGGAATAAAAATTACCTGGACCAGAAGAGATAAACTGAMTTTTTGTTATTTTGTGTTTCTGTCCAGAAGCACTCATCTCTACACAATATTCTGAGACGTATTTTCCTTTAATTCTAATTACTTTCTGTCAGAAATTGCAAAAGATAATTTAATGGTTTGACTTATACTTCAATTTAGATTTGGAAATAACAGACATGAGATAAGATTCTTACACATGCCACATGTGAAATACTCTTGGTTTCATTTAATCCTGCAGGGGAACTACTTTTCACACTGCAAGAGAACTTGAAAGACATTGAACTAAATGCCTTTGAAAGCTGTTAATTTTTAATTCTTTCTTGTGAAAATGACAAGGAATGTAGGAGCACATACCCACAATGTATGTGTGAAGTCCTAGRTTCAAAGAAAAGCAAGGCAGCACAGTACAGCAACTCTTCCATTTAATTATAAATCCAAAAACTATGACTGTGAATGTAAGAATATTTATTTCCTATAGAACCCCATCTTTTCTCATCCTCTCTCTGTGTCTAATCAACATTCAGTCTCCCTCATCAACAAAAGGAAAATCTGAACTGCACATGCTGCTTTATGCATKACATACATGCACTTCCACAGCGCAATTCCCCTTTTTGCATCCTCCTCTACCTTYATCTGTCACCCTGATCCCTTGTAGGGACCATGCCATGCCCATGGGGTGGCTCTGCATGGAGCAAGAGGCTCCAGGAGGAATACAGCCCGAGACAAGGGYAGCTCCGTACAGCCCTCTCATCCTCACAGCACTGTTTGCTGGCAAGAGGCAATTAACGTGTTCTTTCCTTTCTTCCTCCTCTCTCTATGTTTCCTCTGCATTTTCTCCCCTGTATTTAATGCCACTTAGTCCAGAATAGTMAGGTACAGAGCTGCCAAAATAACCACAAGGCAATGAAATAGCACAGCACAATAATCTAACTCACCTCACGGAGTATCTGAGGGCAGATTGTGCACCTTCCCTGTCCTCAGCAGGAAAGAGCCCACAGCCATTGAGCTTGGCTTAATGAGGGCCATGAGTAACAGGGCCCTCATTAACAGAGCACATGTTATTATTTTTAACAGAGGGCATGCAATTCTGTCWTCACCGCTCCTCCTTTCACTATGTTTATTCCTTCTTGAGTGACTTCTAATATCATCCAACTGAAAATATTCAAGCTTCTGCCCATTAAAAGCAAATGTAAAATGAAATGTTAAAAAGTCAAGAGAAAAAGCCAATATATATTTTCTTTTTAAACCTTACAGATTAAATCAACCTCCTTTATATGTTAGTTTCTCTTATAATAGACTGTACAGATCTTCCAGTTTATGAGACTAGTCCACATAACCRTGCATAAWAACTCTTGAGAAATRTAAGGCACAAATGGCAAAAAGAATMRTTTCAACAGCTCATATTTTTCATAATTCTATAAACTATCTAAAGGAGTTAGAGGTGTAAAAAAGCTTTCTGCCCAAATGTAAACACTGATCAGCAACAAACAGATAAAATCCAAAATTCACAGTTTAGGCTTGYTATACAGAATACACAAAATATTTTTTGCCTATTAGGATGATGAATTTGGTGCAGTGGAGATGTACTGAGGAAAAGAATTTCATGTTCTGTGTTCAAACTGAAAACTTAAACAGATACAAGCTGGCTGGCTGATTCAGGTGAAATGAGTCAACACAACACCAGATGCAGARACTGCGAGTGTGACAGTTGGGGAGCAAATGTTTTATGGATCCAAAACCCTGCTGTGCTTTTTTGTCTATTCTTCTTTCTGCCAGTACTCACCATCCAGCTTTTATCTGCAGGAAATGGCCACGGTTTCAGCCTTGGRTAGCTGCTTTCCCTCACGTGCAGCCAGCCGTCAACAAGCAACATTTCCTCCTGCTGGGAGGATGCTACATGCAACATATTTCATGGCTGCCAACAATGGGGGTTCATTAATCAGCCTTTAGGAGGTGCTGAAATAGGCAAGGGCAGACACAAAATGAGAAGAATCACCGGAGAACTGAAAATTTAGAGTAATCCAAGGTCTTCTCTCCAGAAAGTAATCTCARTGGGTTTGGGTTAATGCATCAGTTAAAGCTCAAATACCTTGRTGTTATTTCCAGGGTTAGACTTCAAATGAAGCTTTTAGCAGCTCTGCTCAGGACTCAGGCTTCCAAAAATGCTTTCTCTCTTAAAATGGCATTTGGAAGAGACTATTCAGGACCAGAGGCTATGCCAAAGAGACACTCCAAAATGATTATTAMAAATAAATCATCACAAAGTGCTACCACAAAGATTAGCTACCTAGCTACTAAAAGGAATGTAACTCCAGGTATTGCAGAAATGAAAGCTTTCTGTGGTAGGGCTGAGAAATATTGGTTGAAATGCTGACCTGTTTTATTGCCTGTCCATGATGGCAGTGATTGCCCAGGGCAGGCAGGATGTGACCAGGCTGTTACCTTCAAATCCTGTGTTAGCAGTACAGATCCATCATTCACCCCCTCTGCATTTCACCTGGGTTCCTGTCTCAGTGGGACTTTGCTCCAGCATTCAAGCACGCCCTGGGCTTCCTTCAGGTGCATAAACCCCAAACCAACCCTTTTCCAGCACAGCAACACTGATAGCTTTTGCCTGTTCTGTACTCCCCCGGCCCAAGCAATATCCTTAAGTACTGGAAACTAACTGCCTATACTACTGATTTTTTTTTTTTTTTTTTTTTTTTTTTTTTTNGCCACTTACACTTTCAATTCCTGAAGACATACTTGTTATATTGGAATAAAATGGAACAGGCTTGCTCAAATCTAAATTTTTTGCACAACACTAACATTAAAAACCCCTTGTATTCATACATTCTTTCCCTTTTCTCTCAAATTTGTGATTCTGGTGAATGCAAAGTCATATATGCCAAATATTTTGTAAAGCATCACTGATGCATCTAGTCCACCAAGTAAACACTCTCATCTTCACTAAACAATTAAAAAGCACAAATAAATTTAATAAAACTGCACTTTCTTTTGTCTATCATTTTTAAGGTTAAGTAGCACAAGATTYATTTCATATATTAGCACAACTTATGAGTGAGAGCAAAGCCAGAACCTTAATTAGAGAGAATATAAACACAAGATTCTTGATTCTCATACCAGCTATAACTCAGCATAGGTTAATTACTCTTTTTTATATTTTCATCAGGCATTAATAAAATCTCTGTTATAGWACAGATACATATATAGCTCTGAAAATTAAAGCATCTTCAGATAATCAAGACTGAAAAAGATGTTGAAAAGGAAACAAGAAGTTAAGCTACTTCAGGAACTACTGCTCCTTCGTTTAGTTTCCCAGTAGACTGAAGGGAGTTCTCTAAGCTGCCCAGACGGAAAGGACAAAAGGACCTGGCTGAAYATGAGCCAGCTGTGCCCAGGTGCCCAAGGAGGCCAATGGCTCCTGGYCTGGATCAGCAATGGTGTGGCAGCAGGACCAGKGCAGGGATTGTCCCCCTGTGCTGGGCACTGGTCAGGCCACACCTCWRATCCTGTGTSCATTTCTGGRYYCCTCACTGCAAGAAGGACATKGAGGGGCTGGAGTGTCCAGAGAAGKGAACAGAGCTGGGGAAGGGTCTGGAGCACAAATCTGGTGAGGAGCAGCTGAGGGARCTGGGGGTGTGGAGGTGGCAGTGCTGGGTTAATGGTGGGACTCCATCTTAAAGGACATTTCCAACCTAAGGGATTTTATCATCCAACGACTTGGAAAAACAATTCCACTGTTCATCCAGATTCACACACTGGCCATGGGCATTTTGTCAGAAGCACTTTGAACCATTTATTATTAATAATACAAAAAATACTTTGAGATCCTCCATTTAATATTGGTAAATATTAAATGTTATTAATATATTTTATCTTTTTGTACAAAACAAGAGGACATGGGTGGACTGTGAATGAGGAACTGTGGATGTTAACTTGTTTCTGTCAGCTCATCTGCTAATTGGGCACTGGAAAGATTTATGTATCAGTGTTTCAGGATTTCTATTTATAAAGTAGAAAAAAAATACACCAGTGTCTTGGAAAGGGTTTGACCCTTAAAGGGCTGCTGTTTGGGAATGAATAYATTCTCCTAGAACATTTTCATAATACAATTGGAAGGAATACCTTGCCAAAGAAATGCATAGACCTTGMTAACAATTTAATCTGCATAGCAACCAGCTGTACCTTTATTCTGAATATTTAACATTCTTGTTATTTTTTTTTTTAAAGACAGGGTATTTTAACCTGTTTAAACAGAGTTCCTAATGCACAAGGCAGCTGGCTGGCTTGAAAGAGACCAYATTTTTTCTGTATAACAATTGCTAATAATGAATAATCCTCTCCTTTGCTTCCTGCAGCTCCTCTTTCTGGGGGGTTTGTTTTGCTGAAGGCTGGTGGTGAGAAAGAGGTGGAGCACTCACGGTGCGGAATAATAAAGGCAACACGCAGCAAATTTCTAACTAATTAAGTGGTATCTCCACAGGAGCACTGGCTATACAAGAGGAATACTTGAACAGAAGAGTAAACAAGATAAAATTTCCTTCAAATTCACAACAAAAATTGCTCTTTACTACCACTTAGTTGCCAGACATAATTGTACCTACTCATGTTCCAYGTGAGACTATTATTTCTGAGACTAAATAAAGGTTGACCTAAACTGGCCATACAAAGCAGAAAGAAAAGCTGGTTTAGCTGCAAAAAGGAGGCCTGTTTTCTGCTAATGAAAAAACAGAGTAAGAATATTAATACCTACAAGTCTCTCAGACAATGACCTCTCCAAGCATCACAAGTAATTCTGACTTGGATGACCAATTCAGGAAATGAGAACCTATGTCTCTGTCTCTTCTTATTCATACTGTGGCTCCTCCTGGGAGAAGGAGAATTGGTGACTATATCAGGGTTCAGAAAAAGTTTGTGCAAGTTCTGTGTTCCAGCAAGAGGACAGATCCTACTTGCTGAAGGCTTCRTTCTGTAATGATCTTGATGCTTAATTTCATTTAAGCAGAAAACCTGGAAATTACTATTAATTAATAGTACTCAAATAGTTAACTATTATCAAATAATAACTCAAATAGTTACTATTTGAGTAACCTGCTTTCTCCTTATCTTATCTTGATATTAAAAATAAATCTTACCACAAACAGTACAGCCAAGCTTGGGAGCAACTCTACTTACAGAAAAAAAAGCTGTGATCCACCTAATGTACCCTTCTCTAACAGTTGTTCTCAGAGCAATTAATTTCTGCATTACTCCATGCATATTCAATGATAATGACAAAAAGGAATGGGAATTTAGATGGTGTCTTTTATTCTGGAAGCACGGCAAGAAGTTGCAATTTAAATATGTATGCACACAATGAGGCCAGTGTAGGACTTCCCACAGAAGCAGATGCCTTTTGTTGTTATTTGTTACAGAAGCATCCATTCACAATTTTACACAGGCTTCCATAAAGCCTTTTTGTATTTGATGTCTCAATGTTTAATATCAAAGTACTCCAGAGCTCTGCACTGGTATCAGAGACCCTAGAGATTATACAAAATAGGAAACAGTATTACAGCTCTGTGCTAGCAAGCTAAGGCATTGGCACCTTTATAAACACACAGGGGAAAGTACATTTATCCTGACTCCAGGTTTTTTTTTTTGAGAATAAATAGCTACACCAAGCAGACACAGCCTAGGCTGTACCAAAATAAAAAATCATGTCCTATGTGTAGCTAGCAGCCATATATTAGCACAACCACCAGTTTACTAGCATTCCAAATATAGAATAAACAGTAAAATCAGCTGCCCAACAACTATTGTGGCATTACCAGCAAATAACAATAATGGATATCACCAGTAGATTAAACAAAAWAAATGAATGCCATCACATTTATATCAATACCTCCCTGAAGAACAAATCTCACTGTAAGTGTAAGGACTCAAAGCTGGCATTTTCACACTAGGATATCACAGACACAGTATCTCCAGTGAAATACCATAGAATTAATTTCAGACTACCACGTGGGACTGCTGAAGTTGAGCCTTTTCCTTTTTTGCTTAAAATTTGCTTGACACGGYGACTCTCAATTACGATTTATTCTTGTAACACTTTCCCACACCCCACTAATGAAACACATCCCAAGCCTCATATATGTAATATTAACAAAACACTAAAACATTTGGAGCTGTAAAGTGGGAAGCAGTCTGGATCAATGCAAGTGCATGAACATTTTCAGATGCCACTTGAAAGTATTAACAACTCGCAGTCATTTGCTGACGATATGTCGATTCCTTCTCCATCGAAAATTACTGGCCATAAATCAGGCAAACATTTACAGGAATCTGCAAATGAAACAGCTAAATCCATGATGACAGGGAGCCTCATAAAAGCAGCCCATTTATTCCCTCTGAGCACTCATCCCCACCAGAGGGATCAATAGCAAACCTCATACAATATACTTCTAAATGTCATGCTGCAAATCCTCTTTGCAYTTATGCAGACAGAAAAGACCCTCCTCCAGTTTTAGAAGTTGAAATCAAGTAAAAAACATATTAAATGTCTAAAAAACAATAAATCTAAGGGAGAAACTTTTATTTTTAGGCCTGTGACTTTAGATTTTGACTACCTCTTCCCATTCTTTTTTATTTTTTTATTTGGGAGTTGCATGGAATGAAGCCTATCGAGCATGGCTCCAGTAGAAGTGTACAAGGACCAAAATTCTTCCCTGGCTAAAATATTAGTCAGAAGCACTGGATCAGGTCACCACACTCAGGAAACACAAAAAGAACAAGGGTCATTGGTTGGCAATATATTCATACTACCTTGCAGCTAATTAGAAGAACTAAGTCATTTTATCTGCCACATGACTCAAGATCATGCAGCAAAGCTAAAAATTTAAAAGCCTAATAAAATGCCTTCTGGGATGAATACTTACTTTATTATTGGTTAAAATAAATCTGTTGTATTTCCCATTAAAGAGGTGAGCCTTTCTGTGTAGTTATATATATCTAATGAGAAGCAAAACCCATTCTTTCAATAATAAAATAGTCTCAAGCATCTGAAAAATTCCTTACGCAAAGAGAAAATGTATCCTGAAGGACAGAGATCAGACATTACTCAGCAGGGCCTCTTTACTGCTTCACGAAGGCCTAACTGCTTCTGAGGAAAAGCATGTTTTATTCTGTGGCAAACAAAGCCCTGTTTTTCTGAGGCAGCTCTTCCAGGTACCACCATACATCTTTTAATTTATATCGCACTGGCACGTCTGTGCACGAGCTCATCTTCCGTGAGTGTGCATCCCTCTTCTGTGCTGACAAATGTAATGCATTAAAAGGAAAAAAGAAGCTCCACACAAACAGTTGGAAACAAGTGTAGAGTACAGATTTAATCCCCCCTAATCCCTTGTCAATTACAAGGAATGTCCTAGAGTAAAGTTGTATCAGCAGYGCAGTTTTCAAGCCCATAGAAAAATAAATGAAGCCATCCTTTCCCTCTTTCCACTTGGACTGCATTCACTACAGCTCCCTTAAAGGATTAGGAACACTGTCTGCAATAAACACGGGCATCAATTTTTAAAATCTGCTCTGAAAATGGCAACATTTCACAAGCTGTGAAAATGCTTTGGTTTAGGGCATGGCCCGAGAGGCAATAGGCCAGCAGGATAGCACTGGGATTAGCCCTAATTACCTCATGTTTCACCTTAATTAACTACTGATACAGAAGGTAAACTCTGCAGGATCTGTGGCGAGACCTTAGGCCAGTAGGCAAGATATCTAAGCCGTCATTGTTTACACACGATAATCTCTCTTTTGAATTTGCTTTAATTGCTCAAAAAGATTAGCTGAGGGATACGCATTACGTATTGATTAGCAATGCTAACGAGATCCCATATAATTTTCRTGTGTGCCCCACAAATGCAGTTTTCTGGCAGTTCCAGCGGCACATTCTTTATCGGCCAATTGTCAAAGGATCAACATTTAACCTTGGTTATGACAACATCAATCACAAGAAGAAGAAGAAAAGCCCCAGCCTTTGGTAACATGAATGGAGGGAGAAAAAAACAAAAATAAATTTAAAAAAAAAAAAAAAAAAAAAAAAAAAAAAAAAAAAAAAAAAAAAAAAAAAAAAAAAAAAAAAAAAAAGATTCTTGCTCTGTTTGAAGATACCATCGTGCTCCTCCATTGTGAGAGGTAATCCCCTCCCACAGGCATCCCTGCTCAGAGCACGGGCAAATTGGGAGATGAGAGGGAGCAGCAATAAAGCAAGCAGAATATAATATCTATTTTAAAAATAGATCACAAGGTTGCCTTGTTTGTTGCCCCATTCACTCTTCTTTACTCAGACTCTGCTTTCTCTTTGTGTTTTATCAGTTCTCATCTGCTCTTGGCAGGCCTTGAAAATTACTGGGCAGTCAGATTTTGTACAAATATAAGCAYGAAGTGATTACAGAATCTGCATGAAATTTAACACTCAAAGGAAAAAAGTTCTCTGCCATGTGCTATTGCTGTCTGCTGGTGGAGACGCCGATTAAAAATATGCCTTTTCAGTTGTTCTCTGCTTTACTAATAAAAGCAAAACAAAATATTAGTTTCCAAAGCTCCTCTGACATGAAATACTTTGAAAAACTAGAAATATATATTTCCTTAGGAAAGTAACCTTGATTTAATGTAACACATAAACGGATCAAAACAAAACATGGCAACAAATTATAGTGCACCATAAAGGATTAGAAAATATTTATGCCAGAACTCTGGAATTTTAAATCAAATCCATCCACTAAGGCCTTAATTCATCCTTAAAGTTCAAGACATGAGATTTTWTCTGTACTGCAAGTGTCACTTAAATTTACAAAATAAAGTTTTTTATGTAAGAATTTTACATAACCTTAAGGACAGAAGAGCATTCTGTGGAACTACTTGTGTCATGGCCTTTTTTCTACACATAATTTTATAATATTTGCATTTTTAACCAACATCCAAGGTTGCCTTAGCTTCCTAAGAAACATCCCAGAGAGTTTTCCCAATTCCTTAATGCACTTTTTTATTTGCTGCTTCATTTAAGGCTTACAGTGGCAAGGAAATGCACACTGCCTGTTTAGAAATGCTCACAGACCACTTGCTCCTCACTGGAGGTGGCTGAAGAACTGAGAACTTTCCCTGGRATCTCACTTCCTTCGCAAGGATGAAAAGCTGCCACTGAGGTCAGGACAGTGTAATTTCACTGGTGACTGGTGCCTGTTCCAGATCACTGCTTCATTTCACTTGAGGTGTCATCTCATGCTCTGAGCAAAAATTTGTAGGTGCTTACTTGATCGATAAGGTTTCGGAAAACTTTCCAGCAAAAAAGAATTGTTTATATAACAGAAGTTTGTCAAAGACTGTTTGACAAACCCCTTCACTTTTTCAGAAAGCTAATACTGAGATAAAGGCTGCCAACCATCGCTTTCATTTGTAGGTTTTAAAAATATATTTAAGCTGTAATTGCTCTCAGGGACTTTCCAGACTTCAGACACATCTCTGTTTGCTGGTCAGAGACAACAGTGGAGGGTGAAAAAAGTTTAATGTATTAAAATAGGGTGTCCTACTGTAATGAATTTTATAAYCAAACCATAAAGAAGAGTGTTAAAAATTTAATATTGTGAAACATACAGTGAAGGAAAAGGAAGTCCTTGCCTTTCTATTGTAAATTAACACAATTTCCCCAAATAACAGCCTCAAGATGTTTTCAATCTATATGTTAAAAGCACCATACATATCTCTCTAAAATACTGCATTTTCCCTCTGTGGTTTGGTTTTTTTGCTCATGTGTCAAAAAATGCAACAATTGTTTCARATTCTGTATATCTGAATGCAAGTATCCTGTTTTGTATAAAAGGACAGARGAGCTGTAGCTTATGCATATATATTTATGCACAGCCTAATCRGGTCTTTATGATGGTCTGCTCTGAATATTTATTATTTGACTAATTACTGAGCTTAATTATAACCTACTTTTAACACATTAAAAACTTGTTTGAAGATGCTGAAACAAAGTTTCACCAGCAAGTAGGGAAAACAAAGTACCTTTTCAAATAAAGCAATGTTTTGGTTTTTGGTTTTTTTTTTTCTGTAATGTATCTTGACAGTGAATTGATTACTTACATACCTATAAGGTGAAACCTTGCCTTCATTGGATTTAGAGAAGCTGGGCTTTCTTCCAGCGACCTATATAGCTGGGTTATTTATCTTCTTAGAGAATATTTGGCCTGCAGTTATCTGATATCAAGCTGTGATCTCATCAGCTCTCACACACTCAGCAGGGAGGGGCTAAGAAAATACTTCAATGTGAAATCTCTCCAAGCACCCTGAGGGCACTGCAGCTATGGAAGGAGGTGTTTTAGCTGCTGAATATTTTCCTTTGGCAGGAATACTGACCCAGTGCCCCTCAATGATGCCCATATGCCACTGGAGGGTCATTTGTACAAATGAAAGACAAACTAATGATCTCACTATGTGTATTTGGAGAAATTAAGTAGTTCCTGAATTGAACATCCCAGCATTTTTTGTGTTCTTACAGAGATTTGAGATAACTTCTTTGGCAGAAACCTTTTTTTTCCAGTTTTTTATCTTTTCTAAGACAAGCAGAGCTGTGTATTTTGTGGGTCAACTACTATTTGCAAAATGTGGTATTTGTAAGAAAATAAAACACTTGATAATTCAGCATATGCACAAACAAATACAAAGAGACATCTTAAAAATTCAGTTGTATTTTCGGAGAGACCATGGGGTTTGTTTATCATTATTTTGCTTCTCTTACCCCATGCACTGCTTTGCTATTTAAGTGAAAATACTTTAACAAAGGGGAAGGGAAAAAAAAAAACAACAACAACAACAAACCCTCAAGAATTTAAATTGCTGTTTCACTAAAAAACTGCCTGGCTGACTGTTTTACAAAAAGCTGAATGATAAGCTGCCTGCCTGCATTTCTCAGTCACCTGGAAACAAGTGGAACATTTGTAAAATATCTACCAGTTCTCAATGGAACATTTTTAATGAATCCAGGATCTTCACATAGCACAATGACATTTGGAAAGGATCAGCTCAGAGTTAAAAAACAAAATAAGGCAATTCACAAAGGGAAAGGAAAAAGTGATTTTCATTAGCCAAAGGATAGAAATTCACCTTTAAATATGAAACTTGGAATAACTTTGGCACAATGAATTAGATGCTCTACAATGTACAGTCAGCAACACAGATATGTAAAGGGTCTGTACATTAACAGATCCAGAGAAATTAATGCCTGACTTTTACCAGGACACACGTGAGGAAATGGTTAGAACCAAAATACCAAATTGAATCAAGCTATTAAAATCTGAATGCCTTTTATAAGCCTCTAGCGAATTCAAATGAAGGTTTTATGGTCTCTTTTACTTCCACTAAAGTCAATGGCAGAACTCCACATGGAACTTTTATTGTGTCTTTCAGCTTTTGGTGTTCTGGTCTCACTTTGAGAGGTGACATTTTGCTATTTAATGAAGAAAACTAGGAAAAAACAGACAAAAGGTAATTGAAATAGCAATAAGGCAGAGGTTTCCCTCCAGATGCTCTACTGGATTTTTTTTTCCCTAAAATGAGCTATTTTTGTACAAATAACATGTTCTAAAGGATCTGGATAAAAGTAACATTGGCAAGATGGAGAAGACGCTGTGCATTTTGATACCTTGCCTTCAATCTTTACAAATGTTCTTTCCTTGCCATTGTCTTGGCTTGTAAGGAAAGCATAATTTGTATCTCTGTTCAAAACACAAATTACTCCTCTATGCACAATTAGGCTTGTTCCTCCACCAGATTATGTTTACATGATACACCACTAGAAACACGTTTTCACTGTGCCAGTGAGTGGTCCAAGGCATCCAAGCATGGATTTTTCATCACCTCATTGGCCATAGGCATGCCCACAGGGCTCTTCCCTCCTTATAGCAAGAGCTGGAGAAGAAGTTTRAACAGGTCCAAGGAAATATTCAGATGGTAGGAGAATACTAATTATAGAGGCATATAACTAGACTGAATTATTTTGGCCAGTTCTGCCTCCTTTACATTAAATTATGTTCAAGAAAGTCAGATCCTGTATTTCCTTCTCTGCAGATAGAGATGTATTATTTAAGTATGTGCCATTTGCACAAACAACTTCGTTTCTACTGGAATTTTGTTTTCCTGGCTGTTAACTGATGCAAAACCTTCACTGCTGAGATTATAAATGATTTGAAATGTGTATGCAGTAATGGATTTTTTGAAAATGGACTGAATTTGCAGCAGGCAATATCCACCCAATACTATGGAGATGTATGCCTTCAAATTGGTTTCTAGAGTAAAAATCCACTAACATTACTAACAGGGTAATACTACTATGACTATATGTATTCAAAAATATRAACAGATGAAGCAAGAGAAACAGAAATGTATATTCTGCTATCAATTAAAAAACTTTTTGACAAATAAACCCACACATCCAAAGACTGAAACAGGATTTCTTTTATGTCAATAAACAAAAGAGTTTGCTTAGTGACCACTCTAACTTGGTGACTAGCTCAACAATTAATACAACCACTTTGCTGCTACTTCTATGCAAGAAATAATTTGCAAAATCTAATTTTCCTAAGCAATTTTAAATACCTCTCCATTAACTTTACTTATTCAACAGTAAGAGTCTTTTTTTTTTTTTTTTTTTTTTTTTTTTTTTTT
>NW_026623517.1:14135-34952 GCF_030028575.1 Malurus melanocephalus | reverse complement strand
AAAGGAAAGGAAAGGAAAGGAAAGGAAAGGAAAGGAAAGGAAAGGAAAGGAAAGGAAAGGAAAGGAAAGGAAAGGAAAGGAAAGGAAAGGAAAGGGAGTAAGTATTGAGCAGAAGAAAGAAGACCAATCAAAACTCCTGTCAGGAAGATACATTAGACCAGTCTCTCAAGGGATGTAGTAGAAACCCAGGCCCTGAAACTTTTAAGAGCAGAACAGACAAATCACTAGAAAATACACAATAGGGAACAATCTTTCACAGGTAATGAGATGGGGAGCAAACCAACAGAGGCTTTCCAGTTCTGCCCTTACTTCCTAGCATTGATTCCATACCACTTAGTGTTGTCCCCAGAAACTGAGCTAAATCGTTGCTTAGTTAGGAATGCTGGGGAGGGGGTGGGGAGAGATATCAAAAAGATTACAGTTGCTTATCAGTGCTTATCTACACAGGGATTAGCTRGGTTTTGCATCTGTGGCAAGATTTGACTTGCACATCTCTCCACAGAGACAACGTTTTTATCTTTGGTCAATAATGTCTTTCTAAAGATCAATACAGGTCGGATGCCCACGTGTTCACAAGAGCAATCAGTTTGTGATGCGAGCTTTTGCTGACTCACTTGAGGGACCGGGCAGACTCAGCTGCCAAGGAGAGAGCCCAGGCTCTCTCAGGGTTTCCTAATGCAGCATCCCACGGACAAACCAAGGCTGAAAGGACACAACTAAGGCTGAGAAGAGTTCAGATTAAAAACACATTCAACTGACAGAAAGCAAGCCCATGTTCTTTTTGGCAGCTCTGATCTGGACAGTCCCATAATGCCACGGTAAGTGGCAAGACAAAGACTTCACACTGCATAGAAATGTAGCTCCAGAGTCCAGAACTGCCTCAAGAGAGAACTGGCAGACTTTGCCAGTAATTAGCTAAGAAACACACGTGAATGGAACAAATTTGAAGCCCAGAAAAGAGAGAACAGATGTTGTTAGAAAACGGCAGCAGGAAACTTGCTTGCTATAGTTTAAAAATGCTGCCTTCATCTACTCTTTGCAAAGAAACTCCAAGTTTTCTTTGGTGACAGAATCTAATCAAAGCAAATTCAGACTTCTCTCAGCTCAAATACTCTCTGCTGCAGTACAATCTTTTCAAAACTGTTCTTTGAGTTCAATCAGAAGCTTCTTGCCATGAACAAGGCTGTGGACAAAAAAACTGCTAAAAACTAGCAAGGATTTATTGCATCTACAGGTGAACTGCATTATCATCTCATTAGCTTTTGGGATGGATGCCAGGATAATTACAAAATAATTTAAGGCCAAAATCATTTGTAGAATGTTTCCATAGATATTTTCACTTGGGAGTTAGGCAACTCTTCTCTCTGAGTAATTRAACACTATTACCTCTTCCAAAATGTCTAATAAAATCAGCCTGCATAAAATAGACACAAATACTTTCTTCTTAGCTAACTATGACTATGTGTATCAACTCAGAAATGACCAAGTTCAAATTTGTGTGTCCCTGAACAAGTACAATCTATGCAATTAACATCAATGTTATGAAAAGAAAATTATAACACATATAAAACACGGACCTTCTATCAAACTGTATACAAATAACACTGAGTTATGATTTACATTTACAATTTCAAGGCTTCATTTAGGTGAATATGATTGACACATAGAGCCTGTTTCTTGTTTTCATCCTCTTATAGCCTGATGGTTGAGATCTGCCATCGTTATGTTGAACTAATTACCATTCATAGAGCAGAAGAGAAAATCCTCATTGTTTAGCTCCCACAGCATTACAACGTGGCTTGGACCAGAAAAGCCCTTCCATTTCCCTTGTTTGCCTCACAACACAAACTGAAGTTGGCGAGATGAAGACAAATGGTGCAATAGWCTACTGCTGATTGGCTAAAGTATTTTGTATATGTTGGAAAATTCAGGACATCCATCCTAATAGGCAGTGGACAGAGCACTTCAGCAACAGGGATGGTGCAGGACAGCAATCTATCCCTCGTGGGGTCAGAGGGTGAGGTCAACAGGGCAGGATGGCCAYGGCATTATCTGACATGCGTTGTCTTCAATATGCTCTGTCTGTATGACACATGCCATGAGCTCTGAGATAGACATCAAAATCTGGAGCTCAATGTGCTGGGTGAGTTGAACAAGGGAGCAAAGAGTTACTCAGAGCCTAATTAAGTGCCTGTGTGGTGAAATAATGAAGGTGAACCCAGTAATACAGAGAGAATCGGTAGCGCCAGAACCAAGGTTTGAAACCACTGTAAACATAGATGGACAACTGACAAAAGAAGAAGAAGAAAAAAAAAAAAATTAGTAGCACTTCTTATGAATATACAAAGCTTACCTTTAATAAAAAATACATTAAAATCAGAATACTGACAGAAAGACCTGAATAATTTTGATATCCTTTGGCATTTCTAAATGAYATTATCATTAAACTCCTTTCAGCTGCTCTATAGTTTAAAAAAATGCTGGTATAAATCTGAAAGCACTAATTCACACTTGTTGGTTCTAAGCTCCCCAGTTACGTAAAGTGACAAAAGGTACCGCGGTATCAAAAATCTTAAAGGTAGATTGAATCACTACAGAAGTTACCATTCACATGGGAACTTACCTATGCTGCAGTGAGGAAATAAATGTAACTACCTAAAACAGAGCTGAAAAACAAATATATATACAGGAACAAATCAGGGTTTGTCAGTTTATGAGAAAGATTCCTTATGCTAATCAAATAGTTGTGTTTAAAAGAGGATGCTTAGGCTTTCACCACTGCCATCCTAATGACCAAAAGTGATTTACAATTACTGAGGTGGAAAATCAGTTTTGAGAATTATTACTCAAGTAATATTGAACATTCTGGTTATATGATTCAAGTATGAAAGTCTTTTAAAMTAACCAGCAGTTAACTGTCAATGTGAGCATTCTGAAATCATGTAACTCCGCCAAAATCAGAGAATTTGTTTGAAAATTATGCATAAAATTCCATACATGGCTAAGATAAGAATKAATAAAACTTTGTTTTCTATGCCTTTGAGTTCATATTTTAAAGCCTTTCTTCTTCGGTGTTTGGATTTTTGTGTTTGTTTGTTTTTAAAGACTTAACATGAAATAACAAAAGGAGGTCAAACTGCTTTAGAGGCAGTAAATTTAACACTCTACTACTTACCCTAACAGACAAACATTAAACTACAGTTTCTTAGTGTCAGCCAGTACAGAAATTAAAAAGATATTATGCAAAGACTGTCATAAATACCTTTTCTTCAAAAATTTGAGGGAGTAACAAAAAAATAAAAAATCATCTGCTTCTTCACAAGTAATTTTTGGAGTATTTCTGGAACGTTAATGAATTGATTGGGCTACCTTGCTACCATGATATTTGTTGCATTCAAAATAAAAGGAGGAGAGATACACACAGGCAAAAAAAAAGCTTMTTTGAAAACTTGGCCAGAACGTGGCTGGAACAAATGTGGAATTGCTCTGACTTTGATCTCAGCAGATTATTCCTGCATGTGGAAGGCTGTCTTTGACCTCTCCATTTCTAGAACTGCTGAAGAGCTCCTTCAGCTTCACCTGATCTTACTTCTAATGTTCCACAGAGCACATGCAGCTTCATACATCCTTCTTGCATTTAAAGTGAGCAACACTGAACTTAATTAATGAAACAAAAATATTCATTTTTTCTGCCATGACATGCCACCTCTATTATAAAAACGCTGCCACTTCACTTCCAAAGATATGAAATATATAATTAGCAAGTTAGAAATCCTAACAATTTATGGAGCAACACACATTTTCATTTCAGGGTCTAGTCAAAGAGCTTTTACCATCCATGAAAAGTACCATTGTAGTAATTTCCCACAAGTCATGTCTCTAAATGCCAACCAAAAAAAAAAAAAAAAAAAAAAAAAAAAAAAAAAAAAAAAAAAAAAAAAAAAAAAAAAAAAAAAAAAAAAAAAAAAAAAAAAAAAAAAAGAGATAATTGATGGCAAGAGGCCTATAGCGAATCTTCCCTTGCTGGTGACAAAGGCTAAGGGTAGAGCTGTCACAGTGTGATTTTTTGTTGTAAGATCTGGAGAAGGATGTCTGTTCCTCCAACCCTCCTGTCTCCGACAACTCATCACACGGAGCCGGCTCCCYGGGGGCCATGGCAGCATCTGGCTCTGCAGCTCTCTGGTGGCAGCTGCAATCATTTTCAGGATAATCTCCTAAAGGCGGCRTCTTTATTCAGCTACAGATGTCTTCATCTTACATCCTGTTGGATTCCTCAGGCCTAACGCTGCCTCTGTACTCYGGTTTTACCCCTTTGGGTCAGTTTCTCAGTCACTGCCTTACTTGAAAGGTACTGACAAGCATTCAAAAGATGTGCTAGGGAAGGTTTTTTTTTTTCTTTTTTTTTTCCTGGCAGACATTCATCTGTTGGTTTCCAGTTTCTTTTCGAAGATGAAACCTTGAAAACCCATCTAAAGATCCAGTGCTGAAGCGGACTTCCAAATACAAAGCGACAGCAAAAATTTTCTGTTTGTGAAGAATGTTCCCTCTTGTTTGTCTTGTACTTGCCACAACAATTTAATTGGTTTCTCTGGCTTCTCTCTTGATACAGTTATTACTTTGTTCTGTACAGAGTCAGACGGATTATTTATGAGGAACCCCAGTGGCAGGAAAAGAGAATATTTCATATTTCATGTAGTTATACATGGCTTAATATTAATCTTTTTTTTTTCAAAAGTCACTTATTTCTGATTTCTTCCACATTCAYTGCTGTAGATTCAGTGCTGCATATTTAGAGGTGATTGGGGAGGAAATCATAGATCAGAACTAGATTTCCCAGGGACACAAATGCAATAATCTCATAATCCAGAACACATTGATACCTGCATGAAGGCCTGYTAGAGCATACAAAAAACTGAAACGGCTTTGTAGATCATCAATATATTAGAAGAAACCAGATATTACCAGTTTCAAACTGGCTGTCTTACAATGAATGCCTCATTTTATTGAAAAAAACACTAAAATTTCTGTATTTAGCAAAGGAGAGATGGAAAGGTAACAGGTATTTGGTTGTGTCTGAGAAACAGCATTATGGTTGAAAGTTTCTTTTCAAATTTTCTTTTGTCTTAGATAAATAAAGGATAGAAAGGATCTGTTAAAGGTTGTTGGGTTGTTTTGCTGATGGTTCTATTAGCATAAAACTATTTTTATGCCTCCTTCTTTCCAGATAGTTTTAATTTACACTCCTCCTCCTCTTCCCTTCCTTGCTGGTAGCAAGCAGTGAAAAACCAATCAATTTTCTCCCGGCCAATGTATCTTTCAATTACACTAAATTGATTTMACCATGTTAAAGGAAAATTTGGGTGTAATTTAAAAGTCCACATTAAGTGGCATTCAGCGACTAATACTATTTGTTATTAAAACCAAATACTGGTTCTACAAGTATTTTTTTACTATTTTGATGCTGTCTTTGTAAAGAGACACCTTTTGAAGATCTGTGTTGCATCATTATTATTAATATTATTATTATTATTTTTGACTAGGACTTCCATCCGTCACCCTCCTTTAGCTGACATTTTTACCCTGTTATTATCCCTAATATATTCCTCTGAGGGTTTTCTCTCCCCGCAAAGAGGGGGAGGAGATCAGCCAAAGGCATACCCCCAACAACTACTGCCTTCTAAGGCTGCTCACTAGTCAGAAGTGGGTCAAATGGTCCTCACATGAAAGCATCTAACAAGGTCCCAGAGGAGGCTTCCCTTTAGTGGCAGCAGTGAAAAACACCATTTCTCTTCAGAGAAGATGGATACCCGTCTTCCCGTGCACAACTGAGGGACTGATACTTGCCCACTTTGAACTCCTTATTCATGGAGGCTTTCTGAAATGCTTCTATCATTTTGGGAATTAAGTCCCCGAGAATCAGGGATGCTGAGCAGTTGAAAAGGATCTGCTCAAGGGCTAAAAAATCTGGGGAAAAACTTCAGTTTTATCACCTTAACACTGATTTCCAGAATAGCATGGAYGACAACTTCAAATTACATGCTTCAAAATTAATAAATTGTGAGGATGTTTAGCCTCTGTGCTTGCTTAATTTTATGCACACACCACCACCCTGCCTTCTCTTCTTCTAAAACTGCTTTAGCTTGGACTCAGAGCTTGTAKAAGAGACTCCTTATGGTAATACAACATGAGGGAGTCTGAGGTGAAAAAAAACTAAATTGATAAAGGAGTAAAACAAATTATTTGACTCCTGTAGCRTGGATGGATGCCGGGTTTTAGTAATTAGGGTCATAAGTAAAGAAAAAGGAGGATCAAATCAATTCAAGGAATACACGGAGACAAAATTGCATCAAACCACCGATCTGCAGCTGACCCAAAGCTTTTAGTGAAAAGAGTTCTTCACACAAAAGGGAAATGTGACACTAATCACAGGATAAACCTCACCCACACACTCGTGCATTAACACAAGTCCAGCTTTATCTTATGCACTTCTATGTRCTAGAACACTCACAGGTTTGCTTATTACTCACACCACTTTTTCATCTCAGTAGCAAAGCTTTCTGCACCACAGGTCTGCTTTCATCAGTGGTGCAGTCAGATAAATGGCGTAGATTAAACTGAGCAATAACCTTCTACTGAAGATCTTTTTTTTTCCAAACTACTCTATTTTTACTTATTTTYGTCATCACAAAATTATACCTTTCAAAAATGTTTGCATATGAGAAAATGGAAAAAGCTCAAAGAAAAGGTCACAGAAGGAAAAAAAAAGAGGAGGTGTCCTCTCCCTCACCTTCCCTCATGCATTCTAAATCCCATGAAATGAATGTTTAGCTCAAGGATTTGYTGTTCATCTCAGTGCCCCTCAAGCCTGAGGCAGGATTAGGCCAGACTTGTGTTTGAACAACTGGAGAAAATCAATGGATTCCACCTTATTAATAATTAAAAGACTTTCAAGTGATTAAAACTGYGTACAAAATGTATGAATTATTGTAACTGGGAATGCACATGTCCAAGGGGTGCTTTGAAACAAGCAACAGACTAAAGGAAGAGAGTAATTTTCAGGGTATACTGTAGTATTCAGAAGAGCAATAARCCATTTAGCATAGTGCTAATTAGGTATTTACATGTAGCTACAAAAGTATTTTACATGAACTTTAATTGAAACCTTAACTAATTCCTAGGTGATGTTCTAACACAAACTGAAGGCTTAATAACATTCTCGAAATAGCCAATTTTTTGATAGCCTCTACCATTAAACAGAACTAAGAAAGCACAAGAGAGGACCATTACTATTTGCTGGACTAATGGAAATATTTTAATAGCAGTAGCTATCAGATATGTGTTGAAGCAACTATTTTTTCTTTCTCCCCCTACGTACGAGAGTAACAACAGCCAATGTTTTTGCAGTGTCAGTCTTCCCTACTCAGACACGTTAGAACTTAGCAAAGTGTACCATGACACCTGAAAGCAATGCTGAAACTTAAACATTCAATTTTATCACTGAAATAAACAGCTGCCCTACTTGCTGTCTCAATAAAAAAAGGTTTGGAATGACAAATTCAAAAGTTCAAATATCCTGGTTTAATTTTTCCTTCATTTACACTTTGCCAGTGCCTATCTATAACAAGGATTATCCATGAAAAGGACTTGTGCTACACTATTTAGTTTGGCCTTCCTTATATCATAGGATAGGAAAAACCCCTCCTCTACTGCTCAGATTTACAAATGTTATTCAAAATATTTCAGCCATTGAAGCATTCCAGACAATAGAAAGCTTGAGTATATGTGGYCACTTGGAAAGTAAACTTATTAGTTGAAAAACACCTTGATGAGACCATAAACACAAACCWATGTTCACACAGCCAAGGGAACCAAAACTTTCCTTTTGCTGTYGGWAAAATTCCCTTCAAACACCAAGCAYGAGAACAAGACACAAACTCAGCCCTTGAGAGGTTTCTTTGTACCTTTTGAGAAYACATTTTCACTGTGCATCACACACACAGCATGTCATAGAACACATGGAAGGAACACTGGAAGTGAGAAKTGTGGGTTTCATATATATATTTGTGTACACTATAATATATACATATACACTACCTATATATTCATATTAAAAAATGCACACACACACATAACATTATGTGACTACAAATGAGCTACAAAGGCTGGAGCTGGTGCCACAATTCACCTCACAAATTGTGTGCCTGCTCTGTGGGATCACATTATGCTCCCACCAAGTTTCCATCCACCCAGCTTTGTGCCATAGCTGTATCCCATATTAATCACCCTGATAYCAGGAGTCAAACGATCCCATCGAGCAGGCTGCCAAAAGGAGGACAAACCTCTCCTGGTGCAGGAAGCGCTGTTCCAAGCTCTGCTCAAGCCCTCTCCCCGTGCCAGCTGAACCGGCAGTTTCTCTGCCCGTATCTCATTAGATCAGGATGTTTGAGCAGCTGCTTGAAGAGATTTGAAAAACGCAATTTTGGCTTGATAAAATCCAAATCTCCTTCCCACGTCAGCAACCCACGTTGCTCTGAACAAAACCCAYCCTGGCTGCACTGAGGTCAGGCTTAGCCCTTCTGCTCTTTTTCACGAGARAGCCACACTTGTCACTCGTCTCTCTGGCAAGAGTTAACGAGCCCCTCCTGCCATAATGAATCAGCAGGAACCAGTAAGCATCTCCACAGAGAAGTGTAACACTTGCTAACAAGACAGATCTACAGAAGAAACCTTTGCCCTGATATGCGGTAGATTTTTTATTTATTATTCCAATTTAATTTGGAGTGCACAGATGACAAGACTCTAGGAAAACGGGAAGACTTGAGAGTTTAAATCCCTCAGGAAAAGATTTTTTTTTCCTCTTGTACACAGCACTGGTATATTTTTAGCTGTACTATATCATGTTAAAAAAGCAACATAGATTTGTGTATTTGAATAAAAGCTCAACTAAAGGCATAGGAACTTCTTGTCAAAGGATTCTGYTTTCCTCCATTTCCCTGCCAATCCCAACAGCATTTTTCAAATCCCTTCTCACTCTGCACACTACCTACTTCTCCTGCCTTCCCCAAAGCATTACTATCTAGCCCATAATTACCCATCTGGAATTATAAAAACRAGTGTGGTATAGGGAAAATTCCATCAAAGAGACAGTCAAGTGAAATTAAAGTTGGCAATTCATGGAATATGTRTAGAAATTACATCTGAGATGCTGCAAAACTATTCCTCACTTGACAAAAAAAAARAAAAAGGAAATTGGAAAATTAGTTTGAAGGAAATGAAACGCATCACTGAGGGATTTGACTGTGAGAAAGCCCAAGTTAATGACAAATGCAGACAAGTTTCTTGGGTAGTGGACTTTAAACCCTGAAAGGCATAATTCTGCCAAGAGCAACTCTTTGGCAGCTCTCTAAACATGGCAGTGTCAATCCACATGTGCTTCCAGGGTTTTAATGGAGACCTAAAACTGCTAAATCCCCTTTCCATTTAAGAGTTACTTCTCAGGAATTTTTCTCCTTCATGAAGAGTTTTACAGTTTCCATTTGGTGCACTAAGAGAAGTTTTTCCTGATTTACAGTCAATTTACTGTAAAGGGCTGGCTGTAAAAGGACATAAACTGAAGGGCTGTGATAACRTCCCAGCTAAAACTGGAATTTGGCATTTATGCTCTACACAGTAAGAAAGATTATCCATAGGCAGTATCTTCCACAAACCTGAAAGGAACCCAGTTTTCCTCCTAGTTTTGAAAACTAGTTCTCTTTCTTCCTCATACAGTGTAAAACATAAGGAAAGCCTGTGCTGGAGGGAGTTACATTGTTGCTTTGAACTGGTTAATCATACTGCTGTCTTCACTAGCTGGTTACCAGAAAACAATATAATTTAGGAAACAAAATGAACGTTCAGCACATACCAAGAGCTGCTGAATGATTACACTTGACTCTTCAAAAGTATTGAAAACATTTAAGTAGAGGAGGCTAATTCCTGTACTGAGAGGGTGTCCAAACATACAGTAGRTCATTATAAACAACAGAAACCTGACCCTACTGCATTATGAAACAGAATTTCCACTTCTTATTCCTTTTTAACTTTCTACCTTTAGAAAGGCTCTACCAACCTGCAAAGCCTATCCGAGTAAGACAAAGAGAACATAAATATTTAACAATGTTTTAACAGTATTTAATTATAGTTATCCTTTTTCTATTCTGGAGGGTTTCTTGCCATTCTTTGAGAGCACAGATTTACCTGAAAAGCTCTGGCTCGTGATTTTGTTTCAGCTTTGCTTTCCTTTGCTTCAGTGCAAATCAGGATTGATTCTAGTGAAGAACAGCAGAACTTTTGTTTACACTTGGTAGGTAAGCTATTGTTTGGGCAGGATTTAGTGCAAAAAAAAGTCACCATACAATTATTTCTTAATGGCAAAGTCCCTCATCTGACAAAATCTGTGACTGCTGGAGCAAAACAAAGCACAACAGCAGACAAATGCACACTCTTCAGAGGCTTTCTGCTGAATACTGGGTCATAGTCAAGGCATTTACACCTTGTTTTCAACAGCAAGTACAGACTTATCTGGTGAAGTCAGCAACGAAGCTTGTAAGATTAAGAAACTCACCTTTCTCAGAAATGGTGGGAATCAATTCAGGGAATATTGGAACAACTTAACTATACTGCCCCATAAATGCTTTCAGAAAGGGARCTGAACAGGAAAAACTGAAAACAACATCTATAAACACACAGAGATTTCAGATCCCTTATACACCATATGGCCGCAGCAGGCTGCAAAGGCAGCAAGAGAAGCATCCAAAACACATCAGGAAGAAGCTGTCAGGGCCTGGTGGCCAGGCTGAGTCCCCTGCTGCCTCTGGCCATGCCAGGCTGCAGGTGCCAGTCCCTGCAATGCCATGGCAGCCCTGCTCCTGCTGCCCGCAGACCCAGCTCTGCATAGAGGCCCTGGCACGGCAAAGGAATGGGGCAAATGAGGGGAAGCAAAAGATGGGAGAGGTGGGAACCTGAACTTTTCTCTTTATATATCTCTGATTGCCCATACAACCAGACCTCATGCCACAAAGCAGCCAACAGCAATCCTGGCAGSAATCTGCTGCGACTGAAGCTTAAAGGATTTTGGAAATAGTGCATAATGTGGAATTCTGACCACTTCAGATCATCTTGACACTAAAGTACCACATATCTACATTTCAGCTCAACTGCTACAGAACTTGTGCCACAACTGCTGCTTCCCCTGCTGCCACGGTTGTGCCAGCACAGTAGTTTGTGGGAGCCCACCGTGACACAGCTCAGGAAACCTAATCTAACAAATCTTCTCTTGTGTCCTTCCTAAAAAATACGCTGAGTGACTGCTCRGTGGAACTGAACCGTGGTTCCCAGCGTGGGGCTATGAGCATGTCTGCCAGCACACCTGAGAGAGCCAGTGTGCCATGGCCTGGCAAGAAACGAAGGATGCATCAATGTTTTCGGGGGGTACTGCTGCCAAACAGGGAAACTGGCTCATAATTACAGCCTGCCTAGCATAGCCTTTCCATATTTCATGACAAATTGCTTTTGTCATAGCTGTTTCTCTGGTAGCACCACTCCAAACAGCAATTTGCCTGCTCTTCCAGAAGTTAACTCCCTACTCTCTAGCCCTACAGTTACAGACTCTAATAATCTCTTCCTTACACTCCCGTCTCCTGCATTCTTTTATTTGCCATGTTTTATCCTCCTTTTAAATTTTAAATGAAATCAGCAATTACATTTGTGCACAGAAACTATGCCATGCTTTAGCACTGCATTAACAATCAAGCAACTTAATGGTAGCTCAACTTGCGACTCACAAGGGAACACTTGAAATACATCCTGCAGAAAAGGAGTCTTAAAAACTTTCCAGTAATTGCACTAAATGACGGTGTGTTTAAAAATTAAAAGAAAAAAATACTTTTCTGCCCTCAGGTACAAAGCCTGGTTTCACTAAAAAAAGTGCCACAAGTCCTGCCTTAAATATGACCATGTCTTCACACTCGGCAAGAGAGCAGAGATGTCAGAGAGCAGAGATCTCAGTGGTCCTGGTAGCCTGTGTGCTGCACTGCAGCAACTCCATACAATTGAGGAAAAGGTTCGGAGAGGTGGGTTTGAAAAAAACTATCTGAAAAACCAAAAATGTGGAAACAGAAGTTTTGCAAAGATATTCTTTATGTAAAGTGGCTGTACAGCTGCGTTCCCTCTGATGCTGTCTCAGTGCACTCACTGCGAAAACACTTTCTTCATTTTCTTTTTTTTTTTCTTTAAGAAACAAAACTAAGCAGTCACAAGTCACTCYAAGCAGTCACAAGTCCAAACTTGTGATTATGTATCTGTGGGTGTTGTAAATGCTGTAGTACTTGCCTCAAGGGAATGACAAATATCAGTGAGATGCAAAAAATAGACCCAGTGTGAAATCAAAGGAACACAGGAAGTTTAGAAGGTATCATTTGAGAGCTCCTCATGCAGAGTTGCTCAACTGAAAACAGCTCTGCAACATCCTCAGAAGATCTAAGTGAGACACAAGAGACTGAAAATCTGATAATGGCTTTAAGGGCTGGCAGAGCACCCTGGAATACTTTAAACCTCCTAGAGATTCCATGGAAACAGGAAATGTAAGGATACCGTCTTAAGTATTTTAAAAGTCTGATTTATGAAGAATTCAGGAGAAAACACCAGTGTCTTATTAGGGAAAAAAAATACCCTGTGATCTCAGAGCCTTTGAGTTGAAGGGAAAAAAAGGGGCATCAAAAGAGCAGGGTTTATCACACTTGCCATTTGGGACTGTGCTAATCAGCAGAGGGAAACAGAAGCACATTCATCTTTGCACAGACTCGCCACTGAAATAATCTCTGCAACACCCACTGCTCTGATAAAAAGGACACTTTAGCCTAACAAAGCTCTAAGGCCAAGCAGTACAAGAAAACAAAGCACGGTTATTTCTGTCACTTCTTTGGGTTCCTAAAAATCCCCATCTGCTGTTTTTTCTTCATCATTTTTTTTCTTTCAACTCTTGCTTCCTTTGTGTTCCTTTATTTTTTAGTTCCCCAATTTTATGCATTASTGAAACCATTTTCCCTTATTTTCTCTTTACTTCTGCAGCTCTGATCACTAAAACGATACCTCTTCCTCCTCTGAAAGAACCCAAACATCTCAATACTGACACACATAATTAGCTGTTTTCCCCTAAAGTGATATATTCAAGGAAAAATTATGTCTTATAGCTGTAATTTCATGACAGATTCAAGGACACAGATTCAAATCAGGACTTCACTCCATGCATACCGAAAATCTAATCTCAGAAATTATTTATTTAACTATACTGAGTATTACGATAAAATGGTACAGAATCTGAAGACCACTGCTAAAATTGGGGTTGGGGAGCAAGATCCAAGTTCGGTGAAGAAAAATTCTCACAAAAGGAATGCAAAAAAGCAAACATATATATTTCATCTGAGTTAGACAACAAACTCAAATGTAATTTTCCTTGCTGCTGCCAAAATGCAAACTTCCCCACTCCTTTCTGTCTTCTAAGCAGGATGCTAAAGTGAAYTTTTATAAAGCCCTGTGTTAAATACTGCAAAGCTTTGATAAAACATGAAATAAATGCTATTATATGCTCACAAAAGTTATAGCCATTTTAAGTCATTCACATTTTCAGCTGCAATTATCCAGGAGTTTCAAATTATTCAGAACTGTTTCTTTAAAAAAAAAAAAAAAAAAAANNCAGAAAAAACAAACAACAAAACAAAACAAACCACCCTTGCTCTAGACAAAGTGCTGGAAAAGCTGTCACATGGACCTAAGATGATCACACTTTTCACCTCGKGAAACCACTAATAATCCTTGCAATATCTTTGGGGCCTTAATTCAAAGTAGTAAAAATGAATGCAGTATACATAGAAAAGAAGAAAACAGACTGCATATGTCGCTTTTTTATATGCTTTGGTGGTCCATGGCAGTGTCACCCGGCCCGGGTGACCTCTCCAGGGCCTATTTGTGTGTGACACTGACTGGCACCTGCCAAGGCAGTGCAGGTACCTGCACCATTCTCTGATCACACCAAGCTGCCAGGGGTTCAAGGCTCACAGTGAATTCTGCATGCACAACCCATGAGTGGGAAGAGCCCATGAAGCAGACAGGATAAAGTCATGGTATTACAGTCCATGCTTTTATCCAGAGATCGACATGTTGAATTCATGTCAGTTGCCACCACTGGAAATTAATCTGGAACCAAAAATGAATCAAACTCTGAAGTTTCTTCGCAGCTGAGTTTTCTTATGAAAAAAAATAATCCCCATCCTAAAGTTAATTATSTGTATACCCACTTCACTATATGCTGAACGGCCTTGAGCACCATCCTCAGCTAGGGAAGCTGAATCAGGAAAATCTGGTGAGCATTCTATGGAAGCCTTCAGCAGGTCCTGAGCAGCTTGTAACCATCACTGGAGCTGGGGGCAGGCAGAGCTGGCAGGCAGCAGCAGGCAGGTGAATCGCTGGSTGTCTCAGAGGAGCTGGCGCAGATGGGAGCACACCCTGCCCTGTTTGCTGCTGCACTGGGGCTGGTCAGTGGCACAGTGACAAAACTGGGTTAAACAGGGCTGTGATCTGATCTGTTCTGACAGGAACCGCAGCCTTAGGATCAAGAGTTAAAGGAACAGCTTCAAATCCAAATTGCCCCCAAATAATTTTTTTTGAAAAAGATATCCTTCCTAAAGTAATAGGAGGAAGAAGCACCAAAAAAGCCCAACCCTAAGCACATCAAAACTCATCACCATCAAAACCAGCACACGTGCCTAACATAAAACTTTTTATTTGAAATCATTATTAATTTGTTAATGTACATTTTTAAGCTTTTATTCAAAATAAGTGGTATTTGATAGTGACAAAATTCTAATGACACAATGTCACTACAACTTTTATAAGCACACTATGCTGCTGCAGGCTTTGTCTTACCTAGTTTTGTCTATGACTTGACAGCACACTCTGCTACCCATCTCACTAAATAACTGAATAAATATTTAATGCTTGTATTTTTATTGCCAAATTAYGGCAACGTGAATGGTAAAAGACTAGCGAGAGAAGCATGGTGTGTTAAAAGTGAAATCTCTTTGTTTCTGTTTTGAAGAAGGATATGCAAACATGAATCATACATCTTGCTTCTGCTACAGTAACTCAATATCCTCTGCTTGGTTAAATAACAGACACTTGGCACATACAAAATTGACATTCTTGCCAAKAACTGAAATTTGCAGCAACTCTGAGCTCTGTTGAAACCCCACTGTTGATACTTAAGTTGTACACAGCACTCCACCAGGATCAGCTACAACATGTTAAATGAGAATTCAGCATCAGARTGACTATTTAAATCTCTCTCCATCTCTGAAACACTTATACTAAAGCTGAAGAGTTTTGAAAGGATCTTCAGGAGAACAGAAGGTTCTTTATGCATTGTACAGCACTAAAAAACACCAGAAAAGTATACAGAAATGCCAGAACCTGTGCATGTTCTAAAAGTTTGGCTAATAGCTGCATCAGCACCAAGTCAATCCATGTGGTGCTCCAGAAGAAGGCGAAAAATCAGAGATGCTACAAATATGTCTTAATTTTTTTTTTATTTTTTTTTTAACCCAGTTGTCTTGTACTTTTTAATCAACCTATCTCAACATAAGGGAAATATATAAAGACTGTCTATAGACATCTAATCCTGTCTCAGTCAAGTTCCTGAGTCCAAAGAGTGGGCAGTAGTTTCTTCCTGAGTGCTACAGAATCTGACTTCCGAATTCCTATAACCCTTTGAGAAGGAGGAAAATGGGTTTCCATGTAACCAATCCAGTGCTCAGATACCTCCTTCCTCTGGTTTAGCTCAAACTGAGCTGACAGAAATGACTTTGAGATCCCTTTTYACATATCTGTTCACTGTGAATAAATGCATCTGTATCCTCTTCCCGTTCAAACACACYGTGAGCTTAGAGCTTCAACCTTCAGCAGAGCTCAGTCCCGGCATATATGGGGCAATTAATTTATTTCTRTACTTCTCCTGCAAACACTTTCCTGATTTGCATTTCTTTATAGCTCCAAGTTTCTCAGAGCTGCCTGCATGCACTGAGCAGGGCTGCATATAATAGTGACATACTGCCCATTGAGTTAGGAACCATCCACATGAAGACAAAAGTAGGATTAACATGCCATTTGGGGCAGCTACTAGTTGGAGAGGGAAACCTACTCTAATTCTTCCTGTTGTCCTGATTATCAATTTCATGATTTAGCCTAGGATGTCGTTAATCTTTTGTTAGGAGAAATTATGGCTGTAATCTTTTTATTGTAGACTAAGGATGCTGAAGGACAATCTAAGATAGATAATGGTGCTCTTGTTTCAAAGCTGCTTGTTTCCTTCTAGGTAGGTTAAGGAATAGTTGTATGTTGGAACAACTCCAGTTAAAAGAACCACCATTTCCTATGATTTTCTAAAATTGATATTGACTATTTTAGCAAACCATTAATACTGCTTAAAATTCATATGCCTACAATCCTATATAAAAGACCTCATAACTTCAGAAAAAGAACAGAGTTGCACCTGCAGTTTTAACTTTGGAAAAAGGAAATGACAAATTAGGTTTTACTTTGCTACGATTTCTTTGTCACCACTTATTAGAAGAAAAAGGCTAGCATACAACTCCCTAAAATATTGGTGCCTTGCACCATTTTAGATGCCTGGGTCTACCTAAGACATCTGCACAGGGYTGGAAGATATGATTTAAGGGACATCGACTCCTGGATAGGTGAGAGGTATAGAAGAGAAGAGTATGTGATGGCTTGGAAAAGAGAATACTTCCAATGAATATTGGCCTAAAACAGAATACTACCAATTAATATTGGCCTAAAACAGAATACTATCCATGAATAATGACTGAATAAGATGTTAAAGTCAGATGATGGGACTCAGTGCAAAATACAGAAAGTAGAAATTGAGGGCAATGCACAAGCTTAATGTCCCAGACAATGCAGATCTAGTCAATGCAGCCAAATGAATTTAGAAGGATTCTGTAAAACAGCCAGAGCTGCCTGCTTTAAAATATTTTCTTGGCTCTGTTGGCCTTTATTGATTGTAAAGGGAATTCAGCTACTTAGCTCACCTTAATCTGAGCCTCAGGAAACACGTGCCTCAATGAAATGTGTCCCTTTCCTCCCCACTGGGCCATTGATAAGGGGGTTATCACTACAGCTGCAGGAGGTGTTGGGAATGGCYATACTCGGCTGTTCCTGAGCATCCTCTCTCTGCTCCCAGCCTGGTTCTGCCTGCTCTGCTCCTGAACAGGGGGCTTTCTGAGGCCCTGGGGGGGTCCAGCTGGCCAGGGGTGACTCAGGTCACCTCTGCTTCCTCCCCGCCTGCCAATTTGTCCCTGCAGTGGCGCTGCTGGAAGCTGTAATTTCGGCAGCTTACTCCATCAAAACACACATCTCTGAGACTCCCTTTCTCCAGGCATAGCTGAACAGTAAGGATATAATTCATTTGCAAAATGCCCTTTATAATTCCCTGCAATTTTGCTCTTAAAACTGTCAGTAAAGAAAGTACCTGTCACTGTTTAATACCTATTAAACTATAGCTCTAATTAAGAATTCAGTAATCGAGTTATAAAGTTCCATAATGATGATGTCTCACATGACTATTATTTCTGCTGCAAGAGAAGAAATTTCTATAATATGAAAGTGCAAAACAAAGAATTAAAGAAATGTCAGTGGTTTGTACATGTTTATTTAAAAATAAAAAATTGTAAAAGAGCATTGGAAAGGTCCCATTAAGAGAGTTTGCTGTTTTCATTTATTCTTATAATTAAGACAAATCTGTGGATTATTATTTTTTCCACAGAAAAAGTCCTCAGTTTATTACATACTGCGCTTTAATTATGCACTTAGTCCAATGAAATGCCACATCTGGCTCATGATTCAGACACGGTACAAAAAATATATAGAATTACTGCAGAGAAATCTCCATTGCATTTAAGCATCAAGAAGGTGTAGCAATCTTTCTTAATTCATCTTAATTCATCCCGGACACTAATTAAAAGTTGAAGAGCTTTCACCTCTTTTCTAATAAATCTCTTTGTCAGTTGAACTATGGAAAATCTAGTGAGACACCTTGCTTTATTTCTAGTCTTTGAAGAAAACTAATCCCAGACCTTCTTCCCCACCATTTCTTCCCCCTTCTTTCTCAGAACACTACCACAAATTAGGAACTCCTGGAAGATATGGTGTTTTTTGTTTGGTTGGTTAATTTTTTTTTTTTAAAGACTCTTTCCTTCATGGAATAAAAATACTCACTTAGCTTGCTATAGAAAAACAGAGCTATAGTTCTGTTCTTAAAGTGGAGTCTACAACTCTGGGAGGGAAGGAAGTAAAAGAATAAAATGTTCTGTTCTATTTAGAAATTCTACATTAACTTCTGAAAAAAAAAGGCTTCTGTAGTTAGGATTATTGACTAAATGTTGTACCTTGTTTTCCTCACCTCTAAACCCTAGGAGAACAGGCTCAGAGACAAAGGCTGGTCACACACACCACCCAGGGCTGAAAAATAAGTAGTTAAGGAGAGCTTGATTCCTTCCTTTCCTGCCATTGTGATGTTAATGAGCATTTTCAACTGTAAAGAGTGACTGCAGAATGGTTATAGGGTGTCATTGTCTTTTGCTGGTGCATTTTACTGAGACAAATTCATCTGAAGCCAAACCAAGAATCCAGACYGAGCAGAGAATATCACTATTTTAGACTAACATGTCCAGCAATGGAATGAGCGCCCTAAAGGAAAGCAAATTATGGCTGCTGCCTTACAGTAATGATTAAACCAAAGCAGGAACTGGTTAAAGCCTATGTRTTCTGCTTTAAAGACTCCATCCCTAGTTTTGTTTCTCTCTGCTTCAGGTTGTATTTTTAACTTATTCATAACCAACTTAAGTTGAAAGCTTTCACTGAAAAAAACGACAGAATCAGAAGCACTTAACTGAGACTGTGATTTTGCAATTCTCACAAGTGTGTCCTTAGCTAAGACTGCCTTAAGCAACTGGCCTCAGGCAAACTGACCTACAAGCATATCTTTTAGCTGAGTTTAATGAGATTTGGATGGTGCTGCAAAAATAAGGAGTGTAATTTGTAGTCCTTGAGAGACGTCAATAATGCATTTCTGTAATTCCACAGCCAATACACCTTTCAAAATGTTTACAGAAGAGGGTGCTCCAATTGTMAAATACTGTCCTAGTAACCTCACCTTGAGAATGCACCACACCAAAACCTCATGCAAGTTATTTCTAACCAYGTTTCAGAAAAGAAATAAAACTAGAAAGGACAGGTATGAAAGTAAAGGGAAAAGACTGAAAGAGCATAAAAGTAGCATGAATCATTGATAAGGTATTAATTTTTCCTCAAAATTCAACTATTATTTTCAAGTTTTGGRTAGCTCAGTACTGAATTATGTCCTGTTTTGTTATTTTACACAAAGCAGATAAAGCCAAGAAGAACATCCCCCTATCAAACAGACTGCAGCCTTAATATTCTGAGTCCTTGATGTCATCTGTGCTGGAATCCTGCTTTTCTGTCAATATGGTCAGTTGAAATTTGTGGGGACCTCTTGGAAACAGTTTGGGTACACAAAGACAAATCGCAAGTGAAGTACTAAAATTCTGACACGGACTGAGGGATTGAGTGCACCCTCTCCGAGCGTATCAAAAACACCCTTAAGCAACCTGGTCTAGTAGATGTCCCTGCCCATGTCTGGGCAGTAGAGTCCAAATGATTTTTAAGGTCTCTTCCAACCCAAAACATTCAATGACTTTCATATGACCCTTTAACACATGCACATGCAAGAARCATTCTACTACTCTAAAGATTTAATAGCCTCTTTAACAAATTATTGGGGAGAAAATGCAACATTTAACACATATATTTAGGCTCTTCTGTGCTGCAAGCTGTTTATCAGATTATCGTTCAACTTTAAAGATAAGAAGTTACTCCCCCTTCATTTCTACTCTCAGAGAAATCCTGCAGAGACACACACACAGAGGAATGCACAGATGATGTATTGTAAGAGCTGTCAAGCACTGGKGAACTCTGGAAGTCCAAGGGTTAACTGGAATGCAGCATTCCTTTGAGAGGATAAAAAGAATAAAGTTCTGGAAGCCAGAGGTAATATTTCAGCCTCAGATTTTATTAGACTCTGTTTCGTTCCTAAGCATAGCATGTCCCATAGAGCTGGAGAAATTACTATCTCCGGTTCTCAAAGACAGAAATCCTTCATCTTTCTCATAAGCCCTCCATTGGAAACAGAAAATCACTTTCAACATCTCCATAACACCTTTAATTTTTCATGTTGAATGTTCTTTTTATTGCTCATCGAAGAAAGGTGCCAAAGTCTCCGTTATTACTTATTAGCCCATACCAGTTTATTACTTCATTTAAAATATGGTGCTTCCATTCTCCAATTATTTGCTTTACACACTACCACAGACACATCAGCCCAYCACTCTTTCCTTTCAGAAAGGGTTTGGAGAAGGAGCTGTAAGAGATGGGTGACGCAGGATCACATCAGTCCAAGAGCCTATAAATGGACCTAATTTGGTGTGATCGAATTGAATGCAAATGTCAAGTTCCCCTTCTAAAAAAATCAGAGAGATGAAAACATTTAAATCACTGATTCCATTCTCAGTAACTTCCATAGATGGGGAAAGATAAGAAATTTTTAATGGGAAAAATATCGAGCTATAAGTGGAAGGATGATGTTAATGGAAGAGTTCATTTCTCACTAAATAAATAAAATAAAATAAA
>NW_026623517.1:0-14111 GCF_030028575.1 Malurus melanocephalus | reverse complement strand
AAAAAAAAAAAAAAAAAAAAAAAACAACTATAAAATACATTATTTTATGGAACAACATATTCCATAGAAGTCCTCTGTAGTGCTAGGGAGACCAGGCCCCTGGATCCTGATCAAATAGTTCAGAAGTCAAGATTTTCCTGCATTTTAAACAGTGGAGGGCAGGAAGAAAAAAAACAAAACAAAACAAAATKAATTTAGTCCCAAGAGGCACACAGTGGCACAAACAAGGCAGAACTGTGTTGCTCTGCCATTCTACAACCTCTGTTGCTGGGCACTCTAATGCCTAGAAATGCAACAAGGAAAATAGCTCATTAAATTAGTACCTCTCTTCCTAACAGTTAAACAGAAGAACATCCCAAAACTGATGCAATGGTGATCAGGGTTTTGCTTTTGTTTTGTTCTTTTTCAGGTTTTTAAGGCTAAATCTATTATCCTGGTGTGTTTTTGCATGCCTTGTGTAACCAGTTATTCCCCTCCACACCAACCTCACTGTCACCAAAGAAATAAAATGCCTTATTCTTCAGGAGGCAGACACAAACTCATTTTGTGCTATTTCTGTTTTTTGGCTTTTTGAAACAGACTTGTCCTTCAAGTCCCTCTGTATCTGACTTCCACCATAATGTAACTGTTCTCAAAGAAAAGTAATGTGTAAAAGCATTTCTCTTTAAAACTAAATTTTTTCAGATCCTTTTTTTTTTTATTCCCTGATCATGTCCTTTAAACAAATGAAAGCTGCAAACATAGACTGAAATTCAGATTYTATATACATTTTGAGACACTCCAATATTCCTTGTCATTTAGTAGTCCTACTATGTAGATGCAAGTCTTTCCTAAATTTCATCTTACATAATATCAAAAATATAATTTCATTTCTTTTCTGAAAGAAAATATTTCAGAAAAGTCAGCTTCCATTCCTTATGACAACTTTAACCAGACACTTAAGCCCACTGTAACAGCTTATGCTTAATAAAATGCCTGAGCTTTAATTCATTGGCTTTCAAAAACATGCATTGCTGAAAAGAAACAGAATGAAAAGTAATACAGGGAGAGTAAAACAACAGCAACATCTGCATCTTCAAATCTATTTTAGATCAACATAAGTTAGTAGCTTAGTTTTAATGGCACTGAGCTGCTTTATGTTGATGGCCTGCTGTTACTGATCCTGAGAGCATAATGAAGAGCATTAAGTGTTTAAACATAGATGTCAATAAAATACACAACAAATAATGGCCGATAGTGGGGGTTTGCAGAGATCTGCTATGCTGATACAAGTTCTAATAGACCATTAACGAGAAATGGAGCAGAGGAAATCCTGATAGGAGAGATTGATCAAAATAATTCACACAGCCTCCCCATTTCTGATAAAGGGCTTTTTAAACGAAGACATTACAGCCCACAAGACTTGGCTGTGAATTTACAGCACACTGGTGACTCCCCACGTGCCTGCACATGCTGCACTCAGGCTGGTGACACCGAGTGTGCTTAGCCCGTGTCACGTGTTGGAAATTGCAGGAGGGTCAGTGGCAGACACTGTGAGGATTAGTTGGAATGCTATAAATGCCAGCACAGCTTATTGCAAACCAATATTTCTTTAATTAGAAATTGAAGTCTATAGAGCTCTTGTGACAGCTCTTTCCTAAGATGAACACAGATGTGCACACCGACAGGATTGGAGGGAAATGGTGGGAGACTGTCTTTATGTAGATGCAYGCATGTATCAAATCCTGAAAACTAATTCATTATTTACTGCTTTTGCTATTACCCTGGCTTTCCAGGTAACAAAGATGTATTCAAAGTGCTGATCCAGATGAAATCCCTCATATTAAGCACTCAATCTSAGCCCCATAACTTCTCACCTGAGGACAGGAAATGTTTCTCACTGTCTCCACAAGTTATAACATAGCTCAAATTTTAAAAATCTGAAGTTTATTATTGAAGGGTATAATTATGTGTCCCTGACTGAATTTTCATGGTATTAATCAGGTGTGCCTCGGGAAAGAAACATAACCCAAGACTGCTGCAGGAAGCCAATGGGTTTCAATGCATTTACTCATAACTATTTTGACGTCTCATAAATTATTTATTAAGACTGAGGGTACCAAGCAGCAAGCAGGAAGACTGCTAGGTAGTAACCTATCTAAAATGCTACTTGGAAGACAAAATAATATGATGTGCACAGAAAAGAAAAGAGAGGGGACTCAGTTGTGAGGTAAAAACAACAGGTGATCTCTTGGTATTCCATGGTACATAATTCTTAATGTTTCAGTGTCTCTCTGCAACACATCCCCGATGTAAAATATAACACATTTTGCAACTAAAGTAAATGTATCAATGTGCACACACACACACACACACACATCTATATGTACATACACATCTATAAATAAAAACAGTAAATTACAGAATTTCCAGTGTGTAAGACCACATCCAGCACAACTTCAAGCCCTGGGAAAGGAGAGAAATAACCAGGAAGAAATGGGATSTCATCTGAAGTTCAATGACACAGGAATCAAAAAGCAGCACATGAATACTATTAGCTCATAAGCTCTGCTCCAGCTGCAAGGTTTTTATGGGATTGAACTGCTGGGTCTTGACATGAGCTAGAATGCACTATGAAGAGAAAGATGGAAATTGTCAGATGACTCCTACTTGARGCAGTGGTGGTAATAAGAATAATAATAACTCCTTTCATTTGTTTTGTGCACTGAATGGAAGGAAACAGAAGGAATAGAGAAGGTAAAAAAAATGTCTGTTTGAAAGAGTCATGTCAATAAACATCAAACATTTTGAAGACTTTCCAAGCTTACTTCAGGAAGCTTTAACTGGCTCCACAAATTCTCTCCAAATATGATTAGTCCTGACAGCACTTCTGACTTGCTGTCTCTGACTGTTTAACCAATTTCCCAAGACTAGAAGAAACAGTCCTCCTTTAACACTGGAAAGATAAATAATCTATTCATACCCCAATATATGAATTTTATTTTTCCCCCAATTTTCTAGTTCTCTATTTACTATATTCTCAGAATAATGCCTCCAATCACCACAACAAACAAACAATGGTTCTTCTTGTAAGTCTCTGTTGCAGTGCAACTTCCCTTTTGAATGGATTAGGTATTTCAGCTCTGTTTTATGCACACTTCTGAAGCACAACCTCATTTTTCTTTGCCTAACCATTATTCACAACCCTACATTTTCTKCCAAAACAGATCTTAAATATAACTCCAAGATGTAGAAAGATAAMAACACATTCTTATTCTCACTAACGTTTTCTCTAGTTACACAGCTAATTCGTTGTGTCRATAGGAATTGCAGCCAATTCTGGAAACTGCATTTTTTTAATATACACTCAGTGAGCACTCTGAACACCAATGGAAGTCATAGATTTCTCCTGAAATATTCACCTTATCCCAATTTGTCATGACAACCTGTGTCATCATCTTTGCTCAAAACCYACTAATTATTCATCTGACTCCCTTCTCCTCTGTCATGTGTAGTCTTTCAGAACTRTTAAACGCAGAAGAAGACCGTATCAACTCTCTGTTTTTTTAGCCACCAAGTTCAGCAAACCTTGTGGCGAGGATGGAACTGTGCAGCTCAAGACTTGTAACCTGCACTGCGTTATAGAGAATGTGAAAATGCAAAAATTCAACATAACAAACCCAGAGGCATCTCTCTATAACCTTTTGAGATGAAACTATATTTTTCTAATTCATTTTTTTACTAGTATTAATACACAGGGTGTAGAAGAAAAGGYATTAAAAATTCATACAAAAGGTGTTTACTACAGCTGCCTCCTTTCCTTTTTCAGTACTATCCAAAAGTGCAATGCCCAAGACAATATGGCTGAGCATCATTTAAATAGAAACTAAGTGGAAACTTAATGCAAAAAGCCTGAAGTGTGGAAAATAGTCTGGTTTTGTTTGCTAAGTGGCCTCACACTAAGCTTTTGATCCAGGTGTTGTGGGAATGGAACTGACACATACTACACTTCCAAGATTTTAATGATGCCCAGAGCTTTCATTTCCTTTTACGCTCTGACAATGGGAAACATGGTCTCCTTATGTACGACATAAAATCTAATAAAGAAGCCAGCTGTTTCTTCCCTGGTGAACCCTGAAATTCCAGCATGAATACAGGTTTTCTGAGAAAAAAAAAAATGTGGAGTAATTGCACTGTACCTAGGAGAGTACAATACACTCGACTATTTTGCCTGTCTACACATATCAAGCAAACAGAAAAAAATCGCAGAGTGGACAGGTATAAACCAGCAAAATAATCACCTCCTTAACAGCTAGCAGGCTTTACATAGTTTCTTGGCTTTCCATATCACAGTATCCTACAGTACATCCTCTCCTTCCCAACATCTCTCAAATATCTTTTGCAATAATGCAAACTGACACTGTCTGCTCTGCCAAGTGCTGGCTGCCTACTGAAACAGCCAAAGCAAATGTTATACAGTAAGTGTGTTAATTGAGAGACCCTCCAACATCACAGGCCAAGTTTTGCTCTTGGCAACAACAGCAAAAACATGGATATTTCTGAGACCACCATCTCAGCGAGAGGACTGCTCCATTTCCCATCTTCCTTCTTGCCATAAAAAACTCAAGAGATTGCAACAATTGTAAGCAGTGCAATGTATTGCAGCTGCAGAAATGTTGCTCAGTCACGTTGCTCTAATTGCCATCATGGGGACATATCTACACTCCATCTTTGGAAAACAAACAAATGATGGAAGAACCAGAGCTGTTCCTCCTATGTTTGAATTKCAGTCCTCAATCTCAGCTATGAAGTGGCAACAACAGTGAAGAAATGTCAAAGAAATACACAATTTTATCAATCAGTTAAACCCAGGTTTAACTAAGCACACACAGGCTCTCTGGCAGGTCACCCTTCCAGTGTGAACCAGGGTCCTCTCCCGATCTTTCCTCCCCAGGCACAGTCAGGTCCCTGAGATGGCAAAGGACAGGAGAGAGCCTGGGCTTGACAGCGAGCATTCCAGTACAAATCCAGGTGCAAATGCCAGCTGAAATTGTTAGACAGCCCCAATACACTTTCTCTGCCGCTACAAGTGCCAAGACAAAACTACACAGRGACTCCATATTTAGGGGAAAAAAAAAAATCAAAAACATTCCAAGATCTGTAGGTGATAGAGCACTAATTACCATAGTTTAGAATTTTCCATTGGTTGGCTGTGGCACGAAGCACAGCATTTTACTTTTAATCTATGTATTTGCATCTTTCCACAACATGTCAAAGATGATCTCAAGAACTGTCCTGACCTGCAGTGATCCCAGTGGGCATCTCCAGGCTCAGGTGCAGCAATTTGCTGTTATCTACATTGTCATATTTACTGCTCTAAAGAACAGTCAGGAGACACTGACAATATGGTGTCCAGTGCATATCCACCCACTGGATAAAGTGATCTCAGAAAACAGTTTTTCACATTGCTGTCCCTCATTTTGCTGCCCCTTCCCAATCGTCTTCATCATCAAGAGTTTCCCAGCTCAGTATATACAAACACTACCGATATCAAAAAACTCCAGTAATTTAGTGACTTCTTCTCTTATTTTTTTTGTCCAATCCCCTGAGTATGGAATTTATTCTCAAAGACTTCCTTTTTCATTGTAACTCTTTCTTCAGATTTATCCATGAACATTAAATAAACTCTATAATGCAAATAGCTGAGAAGGTGCTAAATTTATCCTAATATTGCAGCCAAAATAGGGCAAGGTACATTTTCCCAAGGGAAAAGGAAGAAAGGAGGAATCAGGCTGATTTCAACCTTTATCAGCCTAGTTTGCTGGACTCAACACCAAACTTACTATTATTGCTGCTTTGGAAATTAATTTAGATTCTTTTACATGCTAAACTTTAAGTAAATATTATTTGGCAACTGAAGTAACGGGGGATCATTCACTTACCTATTGAAGTTATATCAAAGCCAAGCCATTTGCACAGCAGTTCAGATATCCGTGTTAGGAATCCATCACCATGTGGAAAGGACATGAAAGGAAAATAAGAAAAAGAAAGCAGTGAGCTATCCTGCTCCTTTTCTCAAATGAAAAAAAGCTTTAAAACAAACCCATAAATAACAATCAGTGTTACCCTCTGCCATGAACACAGAATATATTCATTTCAGCAGGTACCTGCTAATGCTGTTTTTTTTCCTGTTACTATTCATTACAGCAAGTGGGTTGTTAAAGTAGCTGTTAAAAGAAAATGTTGAATGGTACTTACATTACACATAAACAAAAATCGAACARTCCTGTTATGCTTGAGAGCAGGCTACAGTCAAACAGTTTCACAGCATTTTTGTAAATGACTTGAATGCACTCTTTATCTGAATATCAGCAGGCAGAAGGCCAAGATGGAAATTATGGAATGAGAAGGAAATTGAACAATTCAGATATGTTTATGGAAAGCTCACAAATCAGGGCATCTCATTTGGCACCAAATAAAGCTGTTATTCWTGATGTGCAACTACAAAAAGGAAAGCTGTTCTCTGCTATAAAGTGTAGCCACTGTAGTATGATCTAAAGGAAATGGTTTCTCAGTAGAAAAAAAGGGTGACATTCTTGGGGTGTCCTGTGCAGGATCAGAAGTTGAACTTGATGATCCTGATGGGTCCCCTTCCAACTCAGCYTGTTCTGTGATCTATGATTGTCACAAAAATATTGTGGTGACCACTGGACCACAAGCATGAATCTGCATGACTGCCATGTTAGCTGTAATCAAACCAAGAAACTACAATGGCACACCTTTTCCTTTCACAATGCTTCTTGGATGTGGTGTAACGATCCAAACCAACAAAGTTCATCTCTGAGCCATCCTTTTCCAGGCATCCACAAATAAGTGAGTTCCTAATCACACCTGAAGACACTGATTTACAAAGAGCATCTCTTCATAGGAACTTCTAAGATGTGACTACATCAGCTCCCATAGCTGGATTCTGATCTATTCCAAGGAGTGGCCTGCTCTTTAGATTTGTCAAATTAGATTCTTATCTCTTAGATCAACATGCTAAAAAGCCATTTCACATGGTTTATACAAGCTCTCATTAGAACCCTGAAATTTTGAATGACCTTTGATAGCTATCAAATAGCTGACTTTGTCAGCTTATATATGAAAGAGGAAGCCCCTCTTCTGTTGTCATTCATCCTATASTAAATGCTTTTTAAAAGATATCAATATCAGCACTGAATAAAGTTTATYGTTGATTCACACAAGTCAAAATTTATTCACAAGACTGGAGGAACAAATACTCAAATACTGGAAAGTGACAGGGAGGACCGTTTGAGTTTATTCTGCATTAGAGATGGACCTTAAAACAACACTTGTGATAAAAGATCACTTCTCAAASATTCCTTTTACTTGACACTGTTTTAGCTCCTTTGCAGCTTATGCATTTCAAAGACCCAGCCTACCCAGAGGCCTCTCAGCTGAGATGTGTGGTGATCTCTTCAGATGTGTCACACAGATAGAGGCTGCTTCAATTYCTTTAATTGGGGAGATCAAGGGGGAGCCCTTGTATTCCTATTGTTGCATTGTTTGTGTTCAGTCTCTGCTATCATGAACAACACAAACAAAAGRCATTATTAAGTGAAATGTGCTTTGYTTTTCCGTGCCTAATAACATGCCAAATATGAGCCTACAACCTCTGGAAGCATCAGGAATAGAGAATTTCCTTCAGTAATCTCACAATTCAGRAACAGTACTAAAGATGGAGAAATTTTACATTCAGCTGGTTTTATTGATTGTGGGCTTTCCTATCCTATTCTAATGTATGCATGACACAAGTTATCAATGTATATATGCAGGTGTTTTACAAAATTTTACAAAGAATTACTATGATGACATGCTGATGCTCAGAAAACRGTTTGAATAAACTTCCTTTTCTTAAAAATAAAATAAACAAGCCAAAGAAACAAAACATGCTTTCATAACCTCCCACTTCTTTTAAAAACACAAGGATAAAAAGACAACAATGACATAAATTGGAAAACTGTTGATACAAAACAACAAAAAAACCTCCAACACTTGAATAAGAAAACACTTATCTCCCACAAAAAGTCTTAACATTTACTGTTCCATGTCTCCATGGTTTGAGTAATATTTCTAATTATTCTGTCTATAAATTCCTGTGTCGGGCTAAAAAGAATAAAACAAATTATCCTTTTCCCTGGAACATTTCAGCAGTACTTTTCCTCTCCCTTCCCACACTGGTCACAAATACCTAGAAAAGCACCGTATTTTGTGGACTTTTGATTTTTTTTGGCAGTCACCGACCAGTTCCTCGGTTTGCGTAAAACACCACCTCAGCTGAAGTCAGTGGTGAGGATTCAGCTTCCCTCCAGTCATGTACATGATACTGGAAATGTTTGTTATAGAAATTATTCTGCCTATCACAGCCCAGATAGTCAGGAAACTGTGCCTCTGTCGTGAGGACTGAAGATACATGAAACCACCACCTTGCTGCTATTGTGTGCACATTTGAAGTGCAAAAAAGGGCATTCATTGCCAAAGAACACTGCATTTGTGCATCTGAATAACCTGTAAAATAACTCAGTGAAGATTATGTAGCAGGGATAGATGCACAGAGAAACCAGTGGTGCTGTCATTTTTTCCAAGGCAAAAATTACTTTTTTTTTTTTTTTTTTTTAACAGAAAACTACTGTCTTAAACCTTTTTGCAAGTTTATCGGCTTTAAAGGGGGTCATTCAGAGGTCTCTACTGTTCTCTTCCATATTCTCATGACAGTTGACTGAACCCTTGATCTTTGACCTGGACAGAAATTAACCCTCCATAGTCCACCTTCCAAACTCAGACATTAATATTCCTAATAATGAGAGGTTATTAAAATCTAGTTCAATGGAGCATTTCAAGGACAGTGGAATTAGATTTCAGCAAATACCTATAGATTTATTGCAAAATACAGACCATTTGATTTGTTTGGATATATGCTCCAAGGCTATAGTTCAGCCAGCCTTTGCTGGCTGGGAAAGAGCCACTTGACTAATTTTACTTGATCTGTGGAAGAGGGAAAATCCTTGTTATGGAYATGTGCAGCTATACATTATTCCTCTCACCCCTTTCCACCCTTAACTTGGGAAAGAATATTATTTGTTAAGGGTTTAAAATACAGCACTCTTGATGTGATGCCTCAAGTACTATGCCAGGCACAGGGAAAAAAAGACACAATTGATATTGCTAATTCACTGGATTCATCTCAAAGTCACTGCATCACTTTACTGTACCTTATACACTACAGCCTTTAATTTTGTGAAACAGTCCTTTTGCTAGCCTGTGGCTGGCTAGCTTTTCTATTTCACAAATCTGAAATTCCCTGGTTGGTCTTTGATAACACGTCTGCCTATGTATTTTCCATGACTAAAAAGATGATCAGGAAGAAGAGAAATTCAACTAACAGAGCAAACTGAGACCTAAGTGACAAGAAAATGAAACRAAATGAAAAATAATYATCCTGCAGAGAGAAAACAGAGAAGAGATTGGAAATGCAAAAGAGTCGAGAAAAAAAATTTGTACTTCCTTACAGAACTTGTAGACCTGGAAATGCAGCTGATGTAATACATGGAGTTTATGTCTGCTATTTTTATTGGCTTCTTACCCTGTTTGAAGATGGTGACAAAAGTCAGTGTCAGATTCTCTTTAAAATATATGAGATAACGGATAYTGCATACCAATGCAATCAAGAGCAATATAAATGTTTTGATTCTTTCTTTCCTTTTTTTCTCATACACTTATAGTTTCCATAAGCAAATAAAAATATACACATACTTATTTTAAACCTGTTACTCTTCATTCAGCTATGATATGGAGGCTATACTAGCACTCTTCACAACTAACTCCTCACTAATGCATTTGTGATACCATCCATTTATGGCATGCTTTTACATTCTGCATCTGTGTGAAATCCCAGCTCCCACCTCCCTGCCACAGGCTGCTCGTCTGCAACAGAGCTGTTTCTGAAATATCAGACTCTGCAAAAGATGGAAAGTCTCAGAACAGAAATGTGCCCAATATATCCACCAATACTCTCAGTAAACTTGTCAAAATGTTTTGGTTTAGCAGCTGCATCAGGGTTAAAGAAAACAGAGCCTCTGCACTGGCTGCTGCCATTTTCCTTCCAGAGGTGCCAGGGCACAGTGGAACAGAAAAGCAGCTCCTAAAAAGAGAGAAAAAACCATGGCAGCTGCCAGCTACTGAACCCTGTTGGGACACTGAACATTACTGGGAGCTGCAGCCAAACCTGCAGACCAAACAAGACAAAATATTAACTATTAACAATTGCTGTAGGGATAACTACACAACATTTCCAATGCAATACTTGGTTTGCCAGGTCAGTCCTAACTACTTCATCACATACTAAGTTGGAAAAACAAGGAGAGAAGAGCACCAAGATTTGCAAAACCATTATGGAGACTGTAATTCCAGGCAGGAATCGTCTCATTCACTGTAATTGACATGGGCAGTCATTGATTTTGGCAAAGGTAAATTAGAAAATTTGAAAGAAAACAGTATTACTAGTGGAAGCACACTTTTTTTCTTTAAATTGCTTTATGATTTAATTGAGGATATTTTTTAATGTTTTCCTTTCAGACCAGACATTCATGTTTAGGACAGCAGAATATTTATACCTGCCTAATTAAAAATGACACATACCTAGCAGCTGTGAAGGTTACTAGAGGTACATTTTGATATCTATTTGTAACCTTTATTAACACAAATAGGTTTTGGCCAAGCAGTCAATGACTGTATTGAATGGACTCTACATTAATCTTCGTTCTGGTGATTAAGCACCACCATTGTGACTGAGTCAGACAAAGGTGGAAAATCCTCCTCCAGTAGTTACCTACTGCCACCATCAGTTCCCAATCACAACAAGGCCAAAAGAACACTTTAGGTTTCATTCTCCTTTTCTGCCTATCATAAATAWTGAGAAAATTCTTTGGAACAGACACTGGCAAGTCTCCTATAATAAAAGCCCAAGAAGGAGGCAACTGAAGTTTTGTGTATGTAAAGCAGCACAGTACAAAAGAATTAAAAAAGATCAGGACTATCCAAATGGTTTTTGAACATGTCATACAATGTAGCAGGTGTGATAGGACTCAAATGTGATCACAAGAGTTAATTTACTCAATATCTGTCAGAATGTTTGTTGTATTTCTGTTAAAACTCTATCTACAGAAAATGTAAACACATTATTTTGTGATGATTCATGTACAGAAAATTATGTGTATTTATATATTCACACACTTGCACATACATTTCAGCAATGCTCCCATTTCTTCATTACAGAGACATAAACACTTCCCTTTTCAAAGACTGAAATAACATGAGACACACAAATAACATGAGTGAGAAGGAAGTCCTGAGGAAATGCAGACCAGCTGAGAATACCATAGCACCCTCCCAAAGCATCTGGGATCCCTGTTCCTTGAACAAGCAAATATTCCAAGTTCAAGATCTTTGTCCTCTCCAGGCATTCACTAACCTGAGGGTTGAGTGCATCTAGGACTAATTGGAGCGCCGAGTCAGGATCACTGCATACGTGACACTGTGGCTTTCTAATACCTAAATGAATTTATGTATCTATATATATATGATATACAGGCAATTTGGTAACAGTAAGATACCTTAACAATCAGAAAATACAAGATAGAGGCTATAAATAGGACTAAAACAATAATAATAAACAACATGAGTAATAAAATATTTCTGTTACTAAAATGCACTTCTAGTGTTAGGTTACCACCAGTTTATTGTCACATAGCTAACATTATTCTCCTTAATAAAGCTCTTTTTTTTTCTACCTTCAGGGAAAATATACACAGTAGCCCTTTACTTCTGCTTGCTAGAACTTGGAAGGCATATAAACCACATCCAGGAACATACCCCAGCTTTATTGTTCTTTGTTCTACGAACTGTGTGTGTCCTCAAAATGTCATCAGCGATAAACTGTAAAAGGCATCACATCAAGTCATTAAAAGACACTCCCTAAGGCAAGAGACCACAAACTGGAATTGCCTACTACTTTATTTACACATTTGGCCCACCTAGGTATGGCAACTTCGCAGTGTTTTTATTAAATACACATTTCCATCCAATACAAATGTATTTAATTCCTGGCCAGTGGAGAACAATGGAGGAAATTATGTTTATTTAATCACGGGGTGAGGTTTTTTCCATCGCTGAGTGATCACCCTCGGATTATGATTGGCGGGCGGCTCCTGCCGCAGTCCCTGGGGGCAGTCACCTGTCACTTCAGGCACACAGGATGGTGTGACAGCCACACTGCTGGGTCTGACAGAGCAACAGCCACCCAGGCTCACACATACCTGCCTTGGCCATTTCTCCTGTCTCCATAAGAGATTGCGTGCTATCTGCTGAGAACTCAGTGCTGCACGAGGCAGGTAAGAAAAAAAAATCATTACCTAACTGAAAAGAACCTGCAAACAAAGGACAGCTTCTACCCAATAACCTGAACTCTGATCTTCCTTTCTCCAGAGTCAACTAGGATAAGATCCAGTTGAAAAGAAAAAAAAACACAATACTTAAAGGAAACAATATCATCCCAAGTTCTCTTTTATAATACAAATTTTCATTTTAAAATTAGTTGCATTGGTTTCATTTTTTTAGACTATTTATATCTCAAAAAAAAAAAAAAACAAAAAAAACCAAAAAAACAAACAAACAAACAAACAAACAAAAAATAAAACAAAACATAAAAACTACTGTAAATGTTCCAACCAACTTCAGATTACCTAATCAATTGACAAGTGATTATGCAGTAGATGAAGTTTTCAGTGTTAAGCCAATTTGCTGCACCAGGGCAATGAGCTGGAGTTCCAGGTATGGGAATATCACATTGCACTGTTATTTCCTACCACAGCCCCACACAGAAAAGGCTGTGCAGTCTCAGGGCCCCACAGAACCTCTGACCCAAAGCAAGTAATATCTCTACTTTTGATACTTCAAATGAACACACAAAATTTCCACAGGAGGATGTACTTCCTACTGAAAACTCCATCAATTTCAGATCTGATGTTGCTTGATAAGACACTGGAGTTCTCTGTTTGAATTTATATTACACTGCTGTTTATTTTTCCAAAGTCTTTGGGCACCAATCACCAAATTATCACAAACTGTGAACCTCAGTGTTGAAAATTATTTTCTTGCTTCTAAAGACAACTAGTCTGTGCCTTTCATCGTTTCTTTCATCATTGTTTTTCATTTGGTTGGTTGGGGTTTTTTGTGTTTTGATTTTTTTGGTTTTTCTGTTTTGTTTTTTTTGCTTGGTTGGAGTTTTTAATCTATAAGCTTAAGTAGTCCACTTCATGTCTATGTTCAACTAGTCCATCACAACTTGGCCAAAAATCAAAAAAATGCAGATTGAGTATAGATCACAGGACACAGGGATGACATGTGGAGCTGATCTCTGCAGAGATTTCAGGATCATCTGCCATAATCCCTTCCACCAGTGCAGGTAAACCTAATAATATACATCACTTGATGTCCTAATCCAAGAAACCTACTTTTTGAGTCCAGTGAAGGGACAAAAAGGATGACTGATAGGTTCTCCAAAAGAGAAGTATCTTACTTTTTTTTATTTCCTATTATCTTTTCCTAAAAAGTTTCCACGTACAGGTTTGGGATAATGCTACTGACCTATTAAATCCATCAAAAAGAAGAAAAAAAATCAGAGCCTTATGGCTGCATTTGAACAATCAGAGCCTTATGGATGCATTTTTGCATTTGTTGTTGGCTATCCCATTCCACTGATCTGTTTCATCTGAAGAATGAATGAAACAGATCAGTGGAATGGGATAGCCAACAACAGCACAAAACAAAACATTCAGAAAGAGGAACACTTCTGATTACTTCAGTCTCATTTAATTACTGTGATTTATCTACTAAACAAAGTTGGCACTGACACCCTAGTGATGGAAAAGTTATAATCCTTGTTTATAAAATATTCCTCTGATCTAAAAAAATATGATTACTGTCATTTTACTAGAATCACAAATTATGAATACTGCCCATGGTCACAATTTAAACATGGATCATCCTTCTTACTGCAACATTCCTTTATC
>NW_026623516.1:968293-990701 GCF_030028575.1 Malurus melanocephalus | reverse complement strand
TGGTCCCCCAAAAGTCTGTCCTGGGTGGGTACGGGATTGGTTTGTGATGAGCGGCTCTGATGAGCCCCTCTGCCGGGGCCGTGCTGGGGCTGTGTTCTGATGAGCCCCTCTGCCAGGTCCGTGCCGGGGTTGTGCTCGATGAGGCTGATCTTGCAGCCCAGACCAGCTCTGTTCCCTCCCGTGCTGGGAGCAGCCCGCCCTCTCCCCACCGGCGTTATCTCACGAAGCAGAGACACKGCCAAGTTTCTCGCTRYCATTGCCCATAGCCCTCTTCTTTCCACGCTGTGATTTTCCCAGCCCCAGTCAGTCTGGGCTGCCTGCAGCCTCCCTAACCACCTACCCAGCTGCTGAGTGGGAACTCCCTTGCCTCTGCCTGAGATGCCAACTCTGGTGGAGACTGCACCCCTGCAGGGGTCCGTATTTGCCTGCTTGAGTCTCTTTGCTCTTTTACAAGGGCAGACCCACTCCTTGCTCCCCTGCAAGTCTATTATACACCAGCCGTGCTCCCCATCCGTGGCCACGTGTGAGTATGTGCCTTTTTCCCTGGTCCCTTCCTTGCTTCTGCCTGCTTGCCTGCCTGTGTCCTCATCCTGTGCAAGCATGTCCCCTCCCTCCGGCAGCCCCTTCATCCCCTCCCCAGTACTCAGAGCCACCTGTGCATACATGGGCTTCTCAGCCATGGCCTCATTTTTGGGGTCCTTTCCAGGACACCCCTCTCCAAGATGCAGTTGTGCCCATCTCCTGCTAGTTTCTTAGCAAACTGCCCTCAAAATTCTGCTCTCTGTGGCTCTTGGTATTTTTGGGGTCCAGAGCAAGCCCTCGTGTATCGGTTCAGCCCCAGAGTTGGTGAGCAGTGGCCAGCCCCCAGCTGACATGGGAGCAGCCAGCCCATCCCAGGGGATTTATCTGAGGGAAGAAGGATGCTCTCTCTCTGTGGGTTCGGTGCAGGTCCTGGCTRTCCCCCTTGGTGCATTTGAGATCGGGCTCGCTGCAGCCAACTCTTTGTTCACGCCTGGCGCTCRCACGCAGCCAGACACAGCAAAACTTCACCCAGGGATGTTTTGCTCACTTTTCACCACAGCCAGACTGATAAATGGCTGTCTCCGCRCCCGTCTCCCTGGAGAGAAGCTCTCACCACTCTGGCAGGTTGGGAGGTGCCAGAAGATGCAAAGCTCATTGTTGCTCTCTTTTCTCCTCGGCTGCGTGTTCCCAGCCCACCCTGCAGGCACYGCAGTGCCCGTGGGGCAGCGGCAGCTCCGTGAGAGGGAGCGAGGGCTGAGCTGCGTCGGGATTTCCCGGCAGAGCTATCGACGGGAGGCGGGGAGAGTCTGTACTTACCAGTGATGTATTACAGAGCAGCAATATTTTTTAATGTGCCCTAGGGCTGTCTAGGCTCAGATCCTACAGATGATGGTTTAATGMTCAAGGGACCATGCCTTAATTTTGCTTTTTCTCTCTCCTCTCCTTTATCCTTGTGATATCTCTGGACATGTTGGCAGAGCTGTGAACGACCCAGACCCACTGCCCTCTGCCCTGCCGTCAACGCAGGGGAGCCTGGTGTTGTTTTTCAGTTCTGTGCCATAGGAAAATAGAGATCAATAACACAGCTCTCAGCCCTGGATCCCGGCACAGGGTAGAAAACAGTCCCCATGATTTAAAACTCTCTCCAGAGTCTCTATTCTCACAGTCTCTRATGCAGAGATTGCCCGGCAGAGTTTTGTCCCTGCCTCAGCTYGCATCTGAGCTCGCTGAGGATGTGCTCTCTCAGTCCAGCAATTAGTGGGGATGGGCTGGTTTTTCTCCCCTTTTACAGCAAAAGTCACACACCTCGTATTTTTTTCCTCATGTCAATTGAACTCAGCCTTAATTGCTATTCTCRGCAAACAGGTTGCTGCCCTCTCTTCCTGACACTACCTCCATCTTCAGGGATGTGCTAAGGCTATAAATAATTGAAGACAGGATCTCCTCTGTTGCCCTTTTTTTGTGATTTGTATTCAGGGCTGCTCAGGGTCTGTCTCAGCCCAAGAAGCTGCTGATGGAATGAGGGATGGTGTGAGGATTCTCCTGGGAGTGAAGGAGTGCATGGCAGACATCAGCAACCAGCCTTGACCATGTTCCTCTTGGAATAAAAGCCACAGGGCGCAAGCTCAAAATACAAAAGTTTTATTTTGTTCTCAGAAGGAAGATTGCAGAGAACCATCCTTACATGGCATCAGATATTTTACAGAACGTAATATAAAAAAAGAAATACATATTTATTAAAAAATACCTTGCAGTTACATGCCATAGCCAAGAGTACAGTTCATAGCGYATCTGCAAGTTCAACCTTCCTTAGGCCTTCTGCTCCTGTACAAGTTCTACAAATGGCTTTTTGGGCAATAGCAAAAATGCCAGACTGGCTCATCCACCATTGGCTTCTTTGTTTCATGGAAAAAAACAAAGGAGGAGAAGAAGGAGAGKCCTGAAGGAGGCTGCAGGCGCACAGAGAGAGCAGCAGGCAATTTTTGCATGTTCTTTACAGCTCTAGGAGGGCTTTGCTAGCAAATGAAAAAGAAGGTGTCCCTGCTGGAGGAAGGTCAGCTCACCTGACCTTGTTCCTTGCTGGGACTTGTTTGCATGGGCCATGGAGGGAAGCTGGGGAGATATGAACACTTCTGGTGTGTTAGGTGGGTTTGAGTCAGGCTAGAATGACTTGGACACCTGTAATAGGCCACAAGAGCCATGAACAAACACTGAACACCATTGGTAACCTGTAAATCAGCTAAACCAGTGGCCTCAAAAGCAGTTAAAAGGAACTGGGTTCTTGCAAGAATGAATAAACTGTTCTGCAGGACTAACCAGGTCCCTGAGAAAGAGGGGAAGGGTGTTTCATATGAATAGATTCTGCTGAAATATATATTGCTTACATACAGCCAACGTGAAGCTGTCTCGTGTTGGAAAACTTTCCTTGGGAGGTCTGCTGTGGCTGGAAACCACAGAGCTAATCTGGGGGTGGGACTAGAGGTGACAGAAGACTGGAGAAATTTGGGTGGCTGGAGGTGAGGGTGATGCTGAGTCCAAACCCTGCTCCCTGTCCTCGCTTCCTCTGTGGGTCACTCATCCCACATGGTGGGATACAGATCCTGTTTTTGGGCTGCTGCTGTCTTGGCAGCTGTGGCTGAAGTTTAGGGCTAAATGGGGATGCATCCTCGCTTCCTTGGGTCCCAGCGGGCATCACTTGAGATGCCACCAGGAAGGGATGTTTGTTTGCATATAACAATAATGGCAAAGCCCCATTATACAACAAAGGTACTTCCCATCATGGGGAACCTATGAGGCCCAGACCTGCCCACATGGGTTTACTGCACTGTCCATGGGCTCTGAAGCTCTGTAGTTGCATCTTCTGATGGACAGATCTGGCTGGAGAGTCCTGGGGGTGGGGGCAATTCCCYGTGCAAGGCACAAAGCTTTGGAATCAGGGAAGCACTGCCTCTATTGCTGTGYCTTTCTCCTGGCTTGGAGGGAGGCTCCCTGCAGCGTGGGTGAGGTTTGCAGATGGGCAGCACATGGGGAGGACACCAGCTGAGATCCTGCCCTTCGCCCCCTCCCTCCAGCTCCCCAGCAAGCATTTCCTAAGGACGCAAGCGAAGGGGTGCGGGACCAAGCGAAACAAATGACCTGGCAAGGGCTTGGCGTGCGTAGAGTGGCTATTGCTTGCGAAAGACCCRAGTCTGGAGCACATTAAACAGTAACAACAACAGGAGGGGGAGCCGCGGTGGCAGCMGGCTTAGTCACTCATCTCTCCAGCTCTGGGTCCAGGAATGTCCACCTCTCCGAGGAGCCTGTTTTCTGCTCCAGCCAGTCCACGTAGTTGGAGACCTTGGTGTACACACCGTACACCTGCTTGCTGCCGCACTCCTCGGGGCCACCCCACGAGACCAGCCCTTGGGCCACCCACCTGCGTGTTCCTGGGTCCTGGATGACAAAGGCTCCCCCGCTGTCTCCCAAACACGTGTCCTTCCCGCCCTCGTAGTAGCCGGCGCAGAACATGTTCTCGGTCACGCTGTAGTTGCCTGAGCGCGACTCGTAGCTGGTCTTGCACTCGGCGTGCAGCACCACGGGCAGTTTGACGTACTGCAGGATGTCGGACAGGGTCCTCATGCCCGAGCTGATGATCTCGTCCACCGTGATGTTGGGGTTGGAGATCCCCCAGCCGGCCACCAGCCCCAGCGTGTTGGGGTGAGGCCCCTCCAGCTCGTGCTCAAACTGGGGCAGGCAGACGGGCATGACGTACTTCCCCATGGTCACCTTCTCCTTCAGCTTGACCAGGGCGATGTCGTGGTTGTAGTTCTGGATGTCGAACTCCTCGTGGAGGATGATCCTCTCCACCGTCCTRTTGACTGCTTCCATCTTGTTCCTCACGTCGTGAAGGGCCAGGTAGATGGTGACGTGCTCCTTGGAGACGGGGATGACGGTGTTGTCCCGCCGCTGGGACCGGAGCACGTGGGCGGCCGTCAGCACCCAGGACTCTGAGAGCAGGGCCCCGCTGCCGAACCATTTGTCATTGGGCACCCGGGACATGTCCTCCACCACAATCAGGGCCTGCCAGGGGAAGAAGCCGGGCTCTGCGTTCCGCCCGCCGATGATGCGCTTGATGATCCCGGGCAGAGGGCGAACTGGCCGGCCACACACTGGGGACAGAAGGGACAGGACGGTTACTTGAGCTTATTTATCTAGGGAACAAATGAAAAGGGGCATCCCTGTAGATTATGCCACATGGCTGGTTATCTCCAAACCAAACACTCTCTTYTGTYCTTTTTGGTTTTGTTTTTCTTTCCATTTTCAGTTTCTGGAGTGACTTGGCTAGATCCACACCATTTGTGAAGCAAAAAGGCCAAATGAGTAATCCTATAGCCTCACTGTGACCTGTGAGCTCACCCAGCCCTTCCCAGACCTTTCAGGCACTTGCCTGGCTTCTCCTCAGCAGGCCAAGAMACCCAGGGGAATGATGGTGGGAGGACTGGGGTTGACATCAGCCCTGTCTCACCCCTCACTCTGAGACCTTTCACGAGGTCTGTGTTCTCAGCCATGAGAACAGCCATGGCATTTGACCTCCTGGAGYTGCTGTGGCTGGAGAAGGTTTGGCCATGGGCTTTATGCCTAGCACCTGCATCTTGTCACCACAATTCTGGCAGCCAAACCAGAACCCCTTTGCTCACCTCTTCAACAAAAGCAGAATTAATGCCTAGACAACCCTGACATGCCTCCAGGAGCTTTATCCAGGCAAAGTGTAAGGAAGAGGAGGGACTCAGAATGCTGAAGGTGACTCTGAGAGGGTTGGACAGGGTGGGCAAGGACAATCCTGTCCCTGGGGAACTTAAACRTGGCCTTAAACATGATTCATGCAGCACTGTGGAAGGTGACTTGGGGGTGCTGATGTCACTGGGAGGTTCTGGAAGCCTGTTCAGACTTGTCCTTCTACATCTGGAAGAGTCCTGAATTGCAGCAATTGAGGTGTGGTCTCATCCCTCTGATTCTGCAGAGAGAACCCAGATCCTCCATGGGAAGTGCTGGCACTTTGCCCCAATGCCACCTGTGCTGTGAGGGAAAGATGCAAACCTCACAAACAGAGGGTCTGACCCCTCAGGGTGATGGGATCAGGGCTGACAATCAGTCTTAAAACCAGTGCAGGAGCACTGGGAGCTGCTMATGTGGATTTGTTGAGGCTGGGGTCTCTCTAGGAAAAATGCAACTCTAGCAGGGAGGGAACATGGRAATGTGTCTCTCCATGTGCTCCACACCCCTGTCTTTCCCAGTGCTGAAAGGAATAGAAAACATGCTCAGGAAAAGAATTCCTGTGTCCCAGCCCAGCTGCTCTGCTGCACCAAAGCTGACGGCTGTCCCAGGGAGATGGTTTTAGAGGAAGTGCAGCCAGCCAAATATTTATTCCATTAAATTACATATCAAAAATGCTGACCAGGCTGCAAATGCTCCCACTAATGGCAGAGGCAGGCATGGAACAGCCTAGAAGAGAGGTTCCTATTGACTGGGAGGTGCGTGAGACACAGGGGAGGATCTGAAGAGCAGCTGGCCAGCTGCTGCCTGCAGATGTCGATCTCAGGAGACTGTCACCCTCTCTCTGGGATTTTCCATTTTCCTGAAGTCTCTCTGACTCCTGTCACTAATCACAAGGCCTGGAAACRGCCCATGAAAGCAGCTATGGCCCCAAAGCTGTCCTGGTATGCTCCCAGCTCAAATTAGTTCAGGCTGAAACATCAATCAGAGATGCAGAGAGCAGCTGCCACAACAAGAGCAGCCACAGCCCTGGTCTTGGAGTTTTGTGGGATGCAGGGAATCTTAGGAGTCCTTTCTCTAGCCTTGCAGGAGCTCAGCATGGCTGGAGGACAGACAGTCTCTGTGGGGCTGGGCCAGAGACTGAACCCCAGGGTGGTTGAAGCTGCAGCTGCTGCASGGCAGCCAGATCCCTGCACCTCTCTGGAGAGCCATCCCTGCACATCCCATAACAATCCACACCCAAGCTGCCTCCAGGCCCCCGAYGTGCCAGCCAGCCTGGCCCCATGCTTGGCTATGGCCAGAGACAGTCCCAGAGACTTTTGTTTAATCCCAARCAGGCGCCTGGCCTGGAAACTTTCTGGCTGCAAACATTTCTAACTGCTCAAAGACTTGGGACTTTTCCTTCCCTGCAAAGCAGTTGGGTTTTTSTGCAAGGCTTGAAGAGGTGATAATTGCTACTGGATATGTACATGCTGCCAGTARGAGCTGACAGCCAGGTAATGCTCTGCCCTTGGCTGAAGCCATCTCCGGGATGCTGGGGGCTGAACGTGGCTGCTGGTTTCCTTGTCTGCTGGAGTGGGGAGCTTGGGGAGCCCTGACAGCTGGCATGGCTGTGACCCCAGTGCCACCACTGACTGCCGGGGCCAGCTGGCATAGCAGGAAGCCTCAGTGCCCACTACCATGGATATGTATAGCTGAGGCACATGGCACCGTCACCAGGAGCACGGTTCCTGCATGGCAGCATCCCCTCCCTGTGTGCCCCTGCTCCATGCCCCTCACTCTGGGAAGCAGCTGCTCCAGCAGCAGTACCTGGTCTGCAGGATGGCAGCTTGGTCCCCAGCTCCTCRCTCCTCCACTGCCCCGAGGCATCGCACGTGTAGGTGGCTGGAAGAGAGCAAAGCGTTAGCTGGGCCCTGGTCCTGGTGTGGGGGAGTCCTTTCCAGTGAGGAGACCTTGCCCAGCCCTCAGGGCCCTTTGAACCCCTTTTCAGAGCGGGAAGTGACCTCYCTTTTAATGCCCTTTGTGCTCCATTCCCAGGGGCCATGGTAGCCCTGCCCCCATGCAGGGACATGTCTCCATCCTCAGTTTCGTTGCCTTGAGCTGTCTGGAGGGCTGTGCTATGGCCTCAGCCTCTGCTGGCAGCTGCCTCCACATAAAAATGCTGCCAATGCCCATTCTGCTAATTCATACGGGATGCTGGGACCATGTGCAGGGAGATATAAGCAAAGAGACAAGAATGTGAGGAATTCTTTTGGCTTTGCTTGCTGAGGGAGGAGGAGGAAGAAGGGCTGGGGTGTGTATGCACCCTTTCTATTGCCCAGAGCTGYGTCTAAAGGGCACAGAGACCTGTGGTGCTATAAACAACCTTGGAGTTTTTGTGTGGTTGTGGACCAAGTGGGATAATAGGAAAAACTGAGTCTGATATGATCCCACTGCTGTCTGTTYAGCTTTGTCTACGCTGAACATTTGGGTGCTGGGATGAGGAGCCTTTCTGAGGCTGCTGGACCTTGTGCTCCCTYCAGCAGCAGCTCCTTTCACAAAGTCACAGAAAATTTCACAGTCTGCAGGGAGCAGATGGCAGGGTAAGAAGGCAGAACACAGAACACCCACACTGCTCTGCCRAGGCTGTGAAACACTCAGGCAAAGCAGCAGGCAGGGCCAACCCCATCCTACCTCATTGCAGAGCAGGATTTGTCCAGWCTGACAGTCCAGGCAGGGCAGACACAGGGTTTGGTGTGTGCAGGCTACATCCACAGCCTGCTGTCTGCAGGAGCTGCCATCCCAAGCTCCCCCCACTTGCACCCCACATGTCCACCCGCATTGTGCCGTGGGGACATGGCCTGGCCCCACTGCTCACCGGTGCTGTTGGGGGCCATGTGGTAGTAGGGGTGCTGGCAGTGGTACTGGATGGCTGCTTGGTAGGTGGTCAGGTTGTTCCTGGTGGAGAAGGTGACAAAGCCATGCTCCAGCTCCGGCGGCACTTTGCAGTCAGCAACTGAAAGCCAACACAGAATGGGGGTTGAGCCCTGTGCTGTATCTTGGGGTGTCCAGCCAGCCAGCAGGCAGGTGGTGCTGGAAACTTGCTGGTWGGCTTTGGCATGGGATGGTGGTGTTGTGGGGCAGACCAAGGACCTGCATAATCCTGTACCCCCCCTGCTGTATGGCACTGCAGGAGGCACAGCCTGACATGGCCTCAGATGGCAGCAGAAGGCTCTGTCCTGGCAGGGCAGCCTGGCCCTGTGAAACCTCCCACAGCCACCCTGCACAGACAGGGCACGTGAGTGGCACTGTGGGACACCCACAGGATGGCCCACCCTCAGGCTGTGACAACGCCATTCACGCTGCTGATGAACCCCGTCCTGGGGGCTCCTCCCTGTAGTGCAAGATCTCTCTGCTGTGCCAGTGAGAGGGGAAGAAGCCTGTTCTGGCAGGTGAGGTGTGTTGTSAGAGGGTCCCAGAGTGTGACTTTGCATTGTACAAGTGGACAGGGAGAGGCAGGTAGTGCTTCACCAGCTGTGCATCAGCGTGCTCCTGGATGCACAAGGCTTTGCTGAGAGAGGATGAGAAGTTCTTCCTGCTCCTTCCTTCCTGCCCTGTCCTTCCAGCCCCATCCTTCCTGCTGTGGTCTTGCTCACCAAACGGTGCTGATGAGCATTTACAGGTCAGGTGGAACAACCCTTGGTCCTGGCTGTCCTATGGCAGCAGGAGATGARGGGCACTGAGAGTGTGGCTTGGCTGGTCTGCAGGCAGGGATGAGGCCAGTGCATGTGGGTGAGACCAAACCTGCTCCATCGCCCAGGACATCAGCAGGGTTGGCTCTGCTTCACCCATCCCTGGTGTTGGTTTAAAGTCTGATGGAGGGAGAAGATCCCCTTGCCCTTTTCCATGGCCGGGCCATGGTCCCCTTTCTCCCCATCATCCCTCAGAGTGCCCTGCCCAGCCTCTCCTCCCAGCCTGTTCCACATATTGGATTTGTGCCAAGCACACCAGGAAGGACCCCAGGCTGTGGGGAGGCTCATCTGCCAAATCCAGGAATCACCCCCTTGGAGCTGCAGCTCCCTGCCACCTGGGCAGTTCACAGCACATTCAGATGATGCTGTGCAGCCTACTTTACCCCATCCTGGGGGACCTGCCCCAGCAGAGGGCAGGAACCAGGGTCTGATCCTGCCAGGAAATGCTATGCTGTGGACCTGGGTTCTGCTGTGTTTAGGATGAGGGGTCGAGTAGGGAAATGGTGAYTTTGCAGAAAGCAGATCCTGTGGATCAGGGATGATGTGAGGTCTGTGGATCTCTGTGTGCTCGAGGATGTGAAGGGGAAGAGGACAGCAGTCCTGACTGATCCAGGTTAGCAAAGAGAGGATTCACTAGACATAGTAGCTGGAACCAGGATCTGTACCACTGGTCAGGACTGCCTAATTGCTTGGATGAATAAAACCTGGTTTATGGCAAAATACTGCAGCTCACCATTCATCAGGGCCCCCTTCATTTTCTGTAGGGACATTTTCTGATGGGATGAGTGTRTGGGTGCAGGCAGGCTGGGTGGAGAATCTGGGTACCTGTCTCCTTGCAGGAAAGAGGGAATGAATGCTGGGGGACCATCCTGGCTTGCATTTGTTAGGMATTTGTTCTGTGAGCTTTTTCAGAGTTTCCCCTCAGGAAAGGGGCCATTTAGCATCTCTGTCTTTGTAGGACCAGGATTGGACAGACCTCCCCAACACACACCTCCTCCTCCTCCTCCTCTCCCAGCCTCTGGTCCACATCCCAGCATCCTCCCATTGCCCCAGGGAGTACAGGGTGCATGCYAATGGCTCCTGGGGATGTGAATGGGGCCAGACACCAGGCTCTGACCTCCTTCAGCCACACTCAGCCTGAGGCCAGTCCATCCTCACCTCTGCCGGGCCAGCCGTGGGGAGCAAAGGGGAAGCAGAGGAACATCCATCCCCTGTGTCAGTGCCAGGGCTTGGTGCCTGCAGGAAAGRGCTGGTGATGCCAACCCATCCTCCAGGCCTCCTTGTCTGGAAGGTCTGAAAGGCACCAGGACTCTTGGAGAGAGGAGAGGAAGGAGTGTTTCTTATTTGTGACTCGGGGCCAGTGAGGAAGGACAGTGGGAGACTGAATCCAACCCACGAACCAACCCATGAACCAACGAACCGGGCAGCCGTGTCACAATCCTCACACAGCGGCTGCCTTGGAGCGGGGGCCGAGGCGGCCCAGGATTCCAGGTGGAGAGGGAGGGATGCAGGAATGCTGGGAGCCAGCAGCAGCACTTGGTGCCCAGGCAGAGGTGCTGGGGCCAGGTGGGATCCCCTCCCGTGGGGCAAAGGGGGGTTCGCCGCCAGTTTCCTTCACCCTTCTCRAGACGGAGTTAAGAAAGCACCAGGCGCGGGGGGTTAAGAGTGCCATGCCRGTTAGACAAGCCACAGAGATGGATTTGGCAGCCAGGCCAGTGCAAAGGGGACCTGCCCTGGGTACTGGACAGATCAGAGAGGGGCACCGAGACAGGCTGCCCGTCGGGGCGGCACGGCCGGCGCCAGCCTCACGCGGCCACTTGCTCCGAGCCGGCTCTTCCCTCTGTCTGGTTGTCGGCTCTATCTGCAGCTGCACCGAAAGCAGAGGGGAAGGAGGAGAGCAGAGAGAGAAAGYCCAATTAGTAGATGAGCAGAGAGAGACATGCAGGAAACCCAGCCCCCAAAACACCAGAARTCGTTAATGAGCTCCCAGTGAGCCGTGCCAGGGTGCTGTGCTGGCGGAGCCATGGCCCTGCTGGSAGCCCCCTCGCTCTGCTCAGCCACAGCAACCTGGGGGCAGGGGAAGGGAGAAGCTGTCACAGGTTTCTGTTTAGCCTCTCCAGGCTATGGAGCTGGATTTTATCCACCTTGCTGAGAAGTTTTCTATTTTCTGCATTGTTTGTGCCCTGCCTCTCACAGACATCCCAGGGAGGTGGGAGTTTTTGCAGTCTGGAGGCCTAAATTGCCCATTTAGGGGCTTCTTGGCTTTCCAAAAGGGTCTTAAAAATTTAGTGTAGTGAGTCATGTTACACAAGAAGGGATCAGTTCCAGCCCAGCTGGAATAATGCAGGTAATCATTTAAATTTTCTCAAAAAAATAATACATTTTGATGTTAAAAATATTTACCTAGATTTTGTTCTAGTTTTTAGACAATGCAAAATTTTATCTTGTCACTGTTCAAGCTGGATAAAATCAGTGGGAAMCTTTGGTAGTGACAGTGTGGGAATGGGGAGTTCATCAGTAGGGCAGAGGCATCACTGACCCCACACTTTYTAAGGAGCCCTTTCAGATATTAATCTATTTAACAGGTCTGAGAGCCTCCCAGTTTACATTTGGCTTGAGAAAACATTAATTAAAACTTAAGAAATACTATTTCTTCTAAGGTAAGATGCACTATATTATTAAAAGAGAAAGAGTCTGCCCAGTTGAAGGGAGCCTGGATCCCAATACCCCTAGAAAGCATCCCCTCCTGCCTCTCCTGGAAGTACTTGGGACAGTTTCTGACCATGTTTGCTGCTTTTCTCTGTTCTGGGCCAGCCTTACAGGATTGAACAGCAGTGAGAGCCTCCCTGAGGGCTGAGAGGTTTGGACGGAAGGGAAAAGGTGTGATCAGGTACTTCCCCCAAGCTCAAGGCGAGAAAAGAGCTGGGTTAGATGAAAGAAGAGATGATTCAAATCATCACCTGTCCTTTCAAATGGCATTTCTTTTCTTCTCCCCTTTTCTCCCATTTTAAGGTTTGTAAATATCTGGAAATTTTTTCTCTCCCCTTTTGCTCATCTAAGCAGTGCCCAGTTTAGCTGAGTACCTGGCACCTCCCTAATGCCCTGCTTCTCAAGAGTCTTCATTGGGATGGAAATTTGGACCAGGAGCTAGATTATCCCAAATTGTCCCAGGTTTATTTAACAGAGCCAGTTCTCAAGAGCCAGGCTCAAAGARCCTTTCTTTGACAAGGAGACAGCAAAGTGGCTCACAAATCAAGTTATATGAGTAATCTAAATAAAAGCACCAATCTCCTRCTTGTGGCATTTGGCCTGAGCCCCGTTATGTTATCCAAGAACAAGCCAAAAGAGCTCTGCAGGGTTACGTAGCCTCTCTGGCTGGGTTTGTGTCTCTGAGTAAGGAACTCCACTCTGGCAGCTTTCATTAGCATGAAATGATTTTAGCAGGGAAGGGACATAGGCAGGGCAGGGAAGGGTGTCCTTACTTTTGCAGATAGGGATCTTGTTACTCCATGTCCCATCCTTCAGACACTCGATCTGGAAGGAGTCRCTTTCCACGTTATCCTGTGCAGAAGATGCCAACAAAAAATAACCCCTATCAATGTTCAAGGCAAAAAAAGAAACCTCAATAAAAAGGAAATTTCTTGGTGGTTTAGTCAAGTTATATCCAGTATCCCCTGGAAGAGGACTTTTTTTTTTTTGCTAAAAATTGTAATAAAATAGTAATGAAAAACTTGAGTAGTTTTCTTGTTGCCAGCAACTCGGTGGCATGCTGAAAGCCAAAGAATTGGAGTCATTTATTCCTGTTGTGAATGATGGGATGGGTAAGGAGGCAGCTCTGCATGGAGAACGGGACTGGGAGGAGATCAGAGAAATACCCAAGTCCATGTCGGAAGTMAAAGTGGGCTACTGGCTTGGAGGGAAGACAGCCACCCCGTGAGTCAGCCACGCTCCCTGTGGTTCTCAGCTGTTTCCTAGAGAGGGCCTGCCAAAATCTGGCACCCCTTGACTCACTGAAGCAGTCCCCAARCCCCTGAGGACCTCCCAGCCAGTGGAGCCTGGCCTCTGCAAAGCTKCTGAGCCAGTGCCCACTGAGGTGGGGSGCAGGCAGAGCCCTGGCASCTCCTTCAWGGCTTTTGCTGACTTTTTCCTCTGGCAGAGGAACCCTGGCGTTCCATGAGCTTGCTGGCTCTGGAGGGATGCTGAGAGGGTGGCTCAGGAAAGTGCCATCTCCTCTCTTCCTCTGTGTGTTTGGAAAGGAAAGGCATTGGCTCTCAGAGGAGGTGTTTTCCTTGCCCCTGGGAAGGGGGTGGCAATGGTATTTGATTGTGTTCTCTCTCCCAGAGATGCAGTGGCTTTGAGAGGGATTATCCTCTTCTTCCTGCCYATATTCCCAGCTCCATGCTATCAATCCATACCTTCAGCACTTTATATCCAGTGTTGCAGCTGATGACAACCTGGTCTTTGAAGGTGTACTTGGCTTGAGAAGGCTCAATTTTTCCATTGATCGGGGGTTGCACCATTGGGCAYGGGTTTCCTTCAAATAAAAAGCAAATGAAGCTAAACAGAAGAATAAATGGAACAAATGCAAAGTCCCAGCTCTTTCACCCAGCCCATGTAACAGAACCTGAGCTTCTGTGCCTTGCTCTTACTCAGTCTACACTGGTATGGCTCATCCAGGCTCTTCTAGAAGGCACAGGGGCTCCAGGTCTTTCCTTCAGTCTGTAATTCTCTAGCTTTAAGCATTACGAATCTGGGAGCTAATAACAGCAACTTGTGCAATTATCCTGCCCAAAATTGCTCTGCTTTGCAATGTGGTCTTGTTACAGAGCCCATTTGTTGTAGKGAAAAAAAGTGCCCTTTGGAGGGAGGGCTCCATGTTATTTTATATCTCTCATGATTTCTGGAGCAGATCCTTTCTGGAGACAAGGTCATGGACCACCAAACCCATGAAGCCCACCTGCAGGGTTCATAAAGCCCTTYCCATTCCCAAGCCCAGCAAAGAGAAGAAGGCAGCAGGAGTTACCAATTGCTGTGTATGACAGCTTCCAGCCCCTGTTCTCTCCAGAGTTGTCACTGTGGAAGCGGATCTGCACACTGTTGGTTTGGGTTTCAATGCGTCCTGGGGACTTCTCTCCACAGAAAGGTCCAAGCTCCGTTTGGCCTGCTTTGATCTGCCAGGGCAAAGATGAGTGGGTGGTTTGAGGGGGCTCTTTGATCCCTGAGGCCAAAGAAGGCTGCAGTGGGGTCAGTGGGGCTTTAGCACTATATGTTGGGGGGATGTGAACAGTAAGAGGGTCACTGTTGGTCGAAAGGGTCACAATCAGATGTGGTAACAGACACGGGGCCAATGGAGCACAGGAGTCCTGCTCATTCCATCATTCCTGTTTAGCCTGGGGTGATTTTGGTCACATCACCAGGGCACAGGAGACACAAAAGGTGAGAGAAGGAGAAGTGTGCAGAGCCCAGCTCACCTTGATGTGGTCATATGGACATGTCACCTCGGGGTGGTCTTCCACATCAAAGCTGTCCTCGAAGTTCAGGGTGATGAAGAAACCCTCCTCCAGCTCGATGCGGTAGAGGCAGTCCGAGCTCTTGGGGTAGGGGCTGGGGAAGTCAGCRCTGGTGATCACCCCGCTCCTCTGGGTGTAGAGGTTGTCACTGCACTCCACTGAAACAGCCATGGCTCTGTCAGGGCCCTGACAGTCATACCCCAGACCTGACCACACTCAGGAATCCTCCCAGTGGAGTGGGGTCTGTTGGGTAGATCCATGGATTCCAAATACGGGTCCATGGGCCCCAAATATGTGCCCATACAAGGAGAATCTCACACAGCCAACTTCCAAATATGCCCATGGCACAGAAGCCCAGGGCTGAGAGCTAGTCTCAGATAATCTACATGATACAGATTCAGAGCAGAGACTAAACCTTTTAATTTCTCTGATTTGAGGAGGTTTACAGAGCTTAGCTGAGGAGAAGCTAAACCCATGGGAAAAGCAGTCCCAGATTGCTGGTTTGTAGGGGAAGAGACACCTCCTGGCATCTCTTCTGGCATCAAAAAAAGGCCATTTTGCCTGTGTTTGGTAGGCGTGATGCCCACTCAGGGACCCTCTGTGTGCCCAGCCCGTGTCTGTGTGGTACCTTTGCAGGTCCTGTTGTCGGAGTGCAGGATGTAGCCGAACCTGCAGGAGCAGTAGTAGCCRCCGATGTAGTTGTGGCAGTAGTGGTCACAAGCCAGCTCCTCATCACTCTTCTCCAGGCACTCATCCACATCTAGAATGGAGTTGACAAAAGGAAGGGAGGTCACCCTGCAGCTCTCCACACGTCACTCCCCATGGGGACATTTGCCACATCACTGAGACATCAGCTATCCCATCTGATGGGTCACACGAGCACCCAGTGAGTGCCACATGGCACAAGGGCTGCACACAAGTTCTTTTTGTGCCAGTGATCCTAAAGCTGACCTGGCATGTGGTCCTTGCAAATTTGGTTCCCTATCCTAGCAAGCATGTCCTGCAGGCTCCAGAGCTGCTTACCCACGGCAGTGTAATGGGCATCGAAGCCGGTGAAGCGCTCCTCGTTGGAGAAGTCGGACCTGAAGGTGAGCCCCATGTAGGGCCCYGGGGACAGGATCACCTGCTGTCCTGGAGCCTGCTCTGTGTCYGTCGCCTCTCTGCCACAGAAGGTTGCCAGCTCTTGGTCCTCGGTTTCAATCTGTCAGCAGAAAGAAGGGGTGAGCCCTGAGAGCCCACTGTGTGTTCCCTGGGGACTCAGGCTGGGACTGGAATCATCCTCTGCATCCAGGAGCTCACGTCTCTGCCTGTGCCCTGCCAGGACTCACCAGTGTCTCCACAGGGCACAGGGACTCAGRTCTGCCTGCTCTGCCTGGAAGAAGCTCTGAAGCAGATGCTGAGAGCAGGGAGCATCCAATGTTGGGAGGAGCTGGGGGGTGTAAGGGGAGGATGCAGGGTGGGAGCCTGTTGGGAGGTGGGGTGAGGATGTGGGGAGGCGGTGCAGCAGAAGGGGTGTGAAAATCAGCCCTGGGCTGTGTCATTCCCATTCAGAGCTGTTGGTACCTGAGATGCTTCCCCTCTCCTCTTCCCATGGCCCAAACACTGATCCAGACAGCAGCAACGACATGAGGAGCCCAGAGGAGTCACTGCCTATTGGATTTGTATCAGTTTAGGGCAGAAGCTGTAATTTGTTTCAGTCCCCAGGCCTGTCTTTGGGACAAGCTTGGTCCTGTCCCTGCCACCCAGAGGCTCTGTCTGGCTGCAGACCTGTGGTGTCAGGCACTGCTGGGACTCTGACCACAYACCCAGAGGGCTCAGGGAGGGGAGTGATGAGCCAGGGTGCCCTGTGGTCATGTCAGCACACCCAGTAGGGTGCATCCCTTCAAAGYACTGCAACCCCTGCAGAAAACTCTTCAGTTTTCCTTGCAAACCCCTCCTTTCCKTTTTCCTTGCCGTTTTCTCCAGCACTGATCCAGCTCCTTCTCGTACACATCCCATCCCCAGCCCCTGTCTCAACCAGGACCTCTCCCAGGCAGTTCCCAGCACCCTGCCTGCTGTCCCCCAGGGGATTTGAATATGAATAAGCCTCGGCAGAGGAATGTGATGAACACCACCAGCCAGCCCACCACCCCGTGCCAAGCCACCGCTATTGAGGCTGTGATGAAGTCTGCAGCCCCCAGCACATGCCTGGGGAAAACAGTCCAGCTCGGGGGCCCTGGAGGTGTTGGAATGCTGTCCCCCCACTTGCTTGGCCTCAGCAASGTGAGAGCCTTCTGTGACTCCATCCTTGTCACCTGGAGACCCTCAAGTTGTGCCTGCTGGGGAGGGTCTGGGGCTGAAAGGGAAATTTCCCAGGGTTGAACAAACAGGAGGAAACTCGTTCACACCAGGGAAAGCCAACATGGAAATGGCAACTCAGCGTGCCTTGACATTGCCTCCAGATATTTTCCATCCTCTCATACAAGCTGGAGCTGGCCAGAAAAGAGAGACACTTTCTGATGATAAATTTTGGGAATTTCGAGAAAAAACATGCACCCTGCTTTGGGGACAAAAACCCAATTGAATTTTTTTTTTTTTTTTGTAACAGCATTCTGGGGCAAAAAAAGAAAACAAGTAATTTGGGCTCCATCTGGTTTCAATCCCTTTGAAATATACTGTAGTGCTTTAGAATTGTTTTTAAATCTGAAAGATTGTTTTCAAATGAAATCGTGTTTCAGACTGAAAAACGGGAGTGCCACCACCAAAAGCAAAGAGAAAAGGCATTTCAGCCCTGACGCACAGACTTTGCTGTGCCAGCACGCACAACACAGCCTCTTCCAGAGAAAATGCTTTTTCTTAAGGAAATCTATGGRAAGGAGGAATTTCCAGCTCTGTGTGGGGCTGGAGGCTGTCACCTCTGCAGGGACACAAGAGCCACTGTGTGAGCTCCCATCCCTTTCCTTCAGCCCCACAGAGTGCAGGACCTGCAGCAGAACATTCCTGAAGAGTGGGAAAATCCTCCCAGTGCCCTGTGTCTCAGGCTGAGGATGCTCCAGCCATGGGGCCAGCCCCAACACTGCCCCAGCAGCCCTGGATGCAGCCCTGGAGCAGCAGGATGGGGTCGGGAGAGCTGTGCTCTCCTCACTGGAGGTATCCACAGCCCCTTATCTGAGACGGGTCCCATGCCCCGAGCCACAGGGAGCAGAGGCAGCCCTCCAGCAGAAAACTAAACAGAGAGGTCATCATCCCTGGTTAATATTTGCTGCTTCTGCTGGGGACTGTATACTTTTTTGTAGATCATTTACATCCAGCGAGCAGGCTGGTAATTAAATCCTGGTTGTTTGTTTGGAGTTTCTCCCTCTCGGGTCACGATGTCGACGTTTTCACTAGAGAAGATGTGTCCCTGAGGGAAATATCAATTGCCACAGAGAAATTCCCTATAAAAATACGCTGAAAGAATCCTCCTTTGAAAAATAAAATATAGTGACACCCTTGTGCTTTAAATTTACCCTTGCCAATGCCTCCTGCTGTCTTCCCTGTTTCTTCTTGCATCCTCAGTTGCTCATTAAGACTTCTATCCTTCTGGATGGAGGCAGATTGGAGTCTCTCCCTGGCTATGCCTCTGTCCCTCTGCATTTTGGCTGGTGCTGTGGCTAAGGGTTGCCCCAAGCTGTGGAGCTCCTTTCTGCCCCACATCAATTTACCTCTTTTTGGGGGCAGGAGCTGGGATGCCTGAGCTGGCAAAAAAAAAAAAAAAAAAAAGGCTGCCCCAGGGAATGAGGTGCTGGGTATGCTGGGGAGCACTGATGCTCAGGAGGTGCCTCCTGCAGCCGGGGGGGTTAACAAAATGCCAGGAACACCAGGGGAATTTGGCCCGGCAGTTTGGTGTCAGCTGCCGGAGAGGAGCAGGCAGCCGGCAATACGGAAACGCAGCCGCCACCCGCCCCCCGCTCCAGCCCTCCAGGAATGCACTAATTGGACTGATGAAGGCCAAACATACCACTTGTAATATATATAAATGGCTCATTAGGCAGAGAAATCGCAGCGCTGGGCTGAAGACACTGGGAACATGACATGGGGAGGAGATGCTCRGAGCCAGGGCAGGGCACGGAGCAGCCCCCGCCGAGCGGCCCCGCAGAGTGTGGCAAGAAGGCAACACCCGGAGCAACGGGGCTGTTTATTCACAACTCTGCTGCTRCTGACTGTGGGGAGTGAGGCGGGGACAGCCCCTGCACAAACCTCCATCTAAATCTCCTGGAGATCCTCTCCCCGAGGTACATCAAAGATTCTTTCATATGCAAACACGAAATTGCYTTGAATTTCCATGGGACATACGTGGCAGCCCTGCCATGGGGGACAAAGGAGGATGGCTGGTGTCCTGTGCTGTGGATTTGGCTTGGTGTCCAGAGACTGTCCCCTCCTGCACATCAGCAGCACCCACATGCCCTATTTCATCGCTCAGTGACACTGCCCTATTTCATCTGCTCCTCAATGACACTATTCAGGTCACTTTACCTGATTTTCTGGTCAAGGCTGCGGCTTTTTGGGTGTTCTGGGCCAGTGCTGCAGACTTGTGTGCCAAAGTGTTCATCGCTGACCCCAGAAAGGGAAACCAACAACAGTGAAACCCTYTGCAAATGAGGAACGCCCAAATCAGTTCCCTGTGGATGGTGATGAGCTGGGCAGAGCCTGCTGAGCAGCACAGCAAAGGGCAGCAGGAAGAGTGCAGCCCAGTGTGGGGAGCTGCTCTATCCCTGTCCCCCTGSCAGGTGGCTGAGAGCAGCCATCCGAAAATCCAAAACCTGAGGAGACGCTATGCCTGGAGCCCAGAGTTTCTACCTGCTTTCTACCTGCATGGGGCCTTCTCCAGGTGGGCATTTTGGGGATGGTTGTTCTTCCCATTCCTCTCCCCTTCCTTACTCAAGTGCCACTCCCCCTCTCTGCCGTCCCCATTTGCACAAACAAGCCTCCCATCCTGTGAGCATTTTTTTAGGAGCCGTGTTCTTTATATATACACACATGCGCACGCGTGCRTGTGCATATATCTAAATAAACAGCTATTGTTTTAATTAGCCATTGTTTCAGAGCTCTGGAAACTGTTCCCTTCTGCAGACCACCCCGAAGGCAGAGGTCTGTATGGGTTTACAGCTCAGATCACCCTGAGCTTGCCATTTGGGATGAGTTTCTATACCACTTAAGAGCTCGGGTGTGTGGGCAGCCAAAGGGTGAGGGAAGGAAAGGCCGGAGCTCAGGGGCTTTTTGCCTGTGCTGAGCTGAGTCCCACCTGCTCAGCCYCTTTCTAACCTCTTTCCTATGGCAGTCAAGATGATGAAGACCCTGAACAAACAGGAAGGTGTTTCTTCACACCCACAGAGGTGTATAATTCAATATTTAACCTGTGCAACTCTCTGGCAGAGATTAAAGTTACCCATGAGCTCAGAAAGCAATGGTACAAGGCCACGGATAGGGAATCCACTGAACACCATGGAACTTTGAGATCCTGTATGTTCCTGAGCTTCCTCACAGGGACCAGCAGAGAATTACAGAGAAGCAGTTGTATGTGCCAGGTCTATAGCTGTGCAATGTGGCCTCTGTCAAAGAAGGGGCTGATGCTGTTTTACACCTTGCATTGGTACAGACAGAGCTGGACAAACAAACTCAAGGAGGAAAACAGCCACGGAGTCATTCACTCCTCTCCTTAATGTTTTCTAAGCCAGTGGTTTAGTGGCATCAAGATTGCACCCTTACCCAGCAGCGTAACCTCTGGATCTCCCTTAATCCATCCATTTTCATCACTTTTCAAATGTAATTCTGTGGTGGAGGCTCCGCAAGCTGAGCTACAGCCCCGAGCAAATTTATACAGCTGAGATCTAAATCCCTGTGAAAAATACCGCCTTCTTATGGAAATCCAGAGGCAGGGAGAGCTGTGGTGCCAAGTTGGCACCATGGCCAAATAACAGGGAGCCTTATGAAAAAGGAAAAAAGAGCAGGGGGTGAAGGGYGGGAGGAGGGGTAAAGCTTGGAATGGGGAAAGTTTCCAAGAAATCTGTTCCTTGAGCTTATTGGGGTTTAAAAGCAATATATCTCTATATATGTCCCTGGCCCTTGTGCTTGGAGAAGATCCAGGAGAAGCAGAAAGAACTAATCAAACCTCAATGAGAGCTGTTAGTAGCAGAATGAGTGCCAGCGCAAAGGGGAAATTAAAGCTGGGAGCAACAGATCCTAGAGAAAAAAGCACACAAACATTTGCTTTGTTTTCTTAGGGCAAGAATAAAACAATAATTTCAGTTATCTGGCAACTAGCACCAGGGCCAGGTTTTGTGGTTCCAGGCCTGGGAGCAAGCTCCACCTGCCTCTGTGTGGAGTGGGAGGGTGGAGCTTGTCCTGGGTGATGGTGTAAGGTGTGTTCAGCCAGGCAACCCTAGAAAGCACCTGCTTGCTGCTGCTGGTCTGCCAGAAGAACCCAAATCAATCATGGGGAGAGCCCCCCTTGTCCTGGATGTGAAGGAGAGCCCTGCTTGARGAAACCTGTGGTGCAAGGACAAGGTTACTCTGTGGCACTGCAATGTGTGGCTGCCACAGTTTTGGGTGGGTTGCTACCCAGATGTGAAGCAGACTGAAATATTTGGAGGTTTTGGCCATGACAGCTTCCTGGAAACCTCCAGAGCAACCTCAAGCTCAGGTCTAGCCTCTCCCTTTTGCTTCCTGAGGGGCTGGACAGGGTGTCCCAAGAGCCTGCAAGGCRTGGTCAGGCAGGTGCACCCATGGCCATGGTCTGGCAAAGTGTGCCCAGCTCAGGGGCCCTCCTTGCTGGCACAAGGCTGGTGTTTTAGCCATTGGCTTTTTATCAGCCCATAAGTGTGAAAATCCCATTGGCTGCAGTAAGAAATAGGTGCCCAAATACTTTCAGAAATCTTTTCCTCTGTGGGTAAGCTCTGACTCTGGTGTCCCACGSCCTGTTAGTCCAATGGATGCTGCCAGCCTTACCTGTGCTCTCCCCATGGTCCACTGGACTGACAACACCKGAGCCTGATAAAATGGGGAAAACTGTCTTGTTCCCAGCTTTTCCAGCACTACCCTTTCTCAGTCAGCCCAGCAGGTCTGCAGCCTACCCCACCAYCTGCCCTGAGATCTCACAGCTCACCTTCACATAGTCGTATTCACAGAGGTAGGATGACTCCAAGTCAAAGTGCATGAAGTACAGCTTGATTTTAAATCCGTCAGGCACAGAGATGTTCCACGTCATTTCCGAGTCACTGGGGTAGGAATCAGGGAAGTTGGGAGACTGGATCTCCCCGAACATGTCTGTCAGCTCGACGGCATCTGCCACGCAGAACAGCAAGGCACAGAAGGGCCAGGCCAGGGGGTACCTGGAACACACACGTGAAGAGATGAAATGAAACTCTGGCAGTGACAACACCTGTTGGAGACTCATCTCTTTTCCCCAATGGATTGTGCACTGTGAGCCCATGAGCAGCCCCTTGGGAGGTGGGGCTGGGAGCTGCTTGTGGCTCCCATGAAGGGAAAGACTCTTTGGAAGGTGACACAGATGCCACATGTGATGCAAAGGCAGCTTCACAGCTCCCAGCCAGCTTGGAGTGCCATCAGGAGCTCGGTGTTTCCCATGCTTCTGGGAGCAGCAGACATTGGCAACACATCCATTATCTAATGGGGCTCTGGTGGGCAAATCTTCATTTAATGGAAGAATAAACATAAGGATGCTTAATAAAATAATGATGCTGTCTAAATCGGTTTAATGAGAGCATCATGGCAATAACTGCTAAGTATCATTATCATTATTATTACTATTACTGCTTAGCCTCATCCTGCCAAATTGGGATCATTAGCGCTCAATAAACAGCGCATATCTTTGCAGCTGGGCAAGGATGGAACCAGGCCCTAGCAGTGCAATCC